>NW_012028691.1:438982-540273 GCF_000956235.1 Wasmannia auropunctata | reverse complement strand
ATAATGCTTGTCTGAATCCGATTACCTTGAACGAGCTCTTTCCAAATTGGAAAGAATTAGGTGCGCCATTAAATACTCCTGTTACGGAGGATAAATTTGTATTTCTCACGGAAGAGAAGAAGATATCTATACCTATTTTCAAGGGAATGCCAATGTCTAACCATGGAAATTACATAGTAACGTAAGTCGAAATTTAATGCAATCATAAATTTGTTAATAAAGGCTATATAGTATTTGTTTCAGTTGTAAAAATTTGTATGTCTCTGTATAGATTATGCGACGTAGTGATGTGGCTTGGCAAGCAAGCAGAAGCCGCTGGTGTCGAGATATGTTGTGATTACTTAGTGGGCCAAGTTTTATTTCACGAGGATGGATCTGTTAAAGGAGTGACCAATTATTTTCCTAGATTTAAAGTTGATCTCTCCTTATCCAAAAACATACCTAGGGAGTTTCATGCGAGCTGTACTATATTTGCGCTAGGATCTTTTAGCAGCTATCTGATGGAAGACTTATTAAAGAAATTTAATCTTTATAAAGATTGTAAACCACAGACGTATTGCCTTGGATACAAAGAGGTAATTATATTGTTATATTTAAAAAAAAATTAAAATTATACAAAAATGTTTTACATTTTAAAGTAATATATATCTTTTGTAAGGTTTGGGAGATAGAGCCAAGCAAGCATCGACCTGGAGCAGTGGAACATACGATTGGTTGGCCATTTAAAAAAGGTACATATGGTGAAATGTTTTTTTACCATTTGAATGGAGAAACACCTCAAATAGCAACAGGTTTTTTCATGGAGTATGATTTTTTTGATTGGGATGAGTATAAGATGATCAAACAGCATCATCCTAGTATCAGACCAATATTTGAAGGAGGAAAAATGTTGGTGTCTTTATATATATGTATAATACGAGATTTTAATTGCATTATTTTTATTGTACTTTCTATTTTTGTTTCTCGTAAATTCAGTATTTCAGATCATAATTGTGAATACTTGGCACAAGGTGGATTTCAATCTATTCCAAAACTTCAATTCCCTGGTGGTTGTCTTATTGGAATGATGGCAAGTTTTGTAACCGTGCCCCAATATAAAGGAACTCACCATGCCATGAAAAGTGGCATGTTGGCTGCAGAAAGCGTTATTGAGGCGATTATAGATGCAGAAAGTAATACCTCACCGACCAAAGGCTTAGAGCCGAAAACGTATACAGATAAAATAAAAAATAGTTGGATCTATAAGGAATTGAAAGCTGTAAGAAATATGAAGCCCAGCTTTAATTCTGTCTTCGGTTTTAACGGTGGTTTAACTTTCTTTGGGATCTCTATGCTACTAGACGGAAGGGAGCCGTGGACTTTGTCTCACAGAAGTAACGACGAAGATTCTGACTTCTAAGTAAGAGGGGAGGAGGAAAAAAACGAGAGCATATATCTGATACGACTATATATTTTGTTACGTTTTCTTCGTAAAATAAAACATGACCATGATACGCTGTATACATATAGCGTGTTGTTGGTGATTCATTAGATTTATTCCATATTACTTGAAATCTCTAAAATTTTTGCAATTATAAAACAAGAAAAATATATATATTTTTCTCACTCTCTCCAACTATACATATATGTATAGTTGAAGAAAGTGAGAGAGAGAGAGAAAGCGAAGATTCCGAATTTGGAGTATTTACTCCGCAAAAAATGCAAGTTTGCAAGTGACATGAACCAAGAAAGACACGAACGGACTTGTGTCTAGTGATTTTGACTGGACTCCGTCGGCAAGTCAGAGCGACGGCCGTCTCGCCCGGCCGGCTGCGTTGACGGCAAATGGCGGCCGGCGGCGGTGCGTGTTGGCGGATAGAGGGCACGGTGGCGGCGCAGCGGCGAACGGCGGAGAGGCATCGCCCTAGATAACGGTAGAATCGCGCAGTGCTGTCGCGTTGTCTTCTCGCGAGAGTGTGAAAATCTAGGCGGCGGGGAGGCGTACAGGAAGGGCAGGCGGCGGCAGGAGAGAGAGAGAGAAAGAGAGAGAGAGAGAGAGAAGAGGGAGATAGAGAGTGAGCGAGAGAGAGAGAGAGAGGCGCGTCCGTCGTCCGCGCGTTAATCAGCGTCGTCGTCGCCTTCTTCGTGGCTCGCGTTTCGCTCCTCGTGAAGCCGCAAGCCGTGAGTCCCCCGTGTGTGCCTCTTGCGGATCGATCCGGTACGCACAGTGCCGATATATCAGGCGTGCCGTGTGCGCGAGAACCTCGGGTGAGAGAAAGAAACCCGGTATCCCGTGATTCGCTCGTAAACGTGCGACGCGAATTCCGATCCCACGTCGTCGTCGTCCGTCGGCCAGTGCGAAGTCAGTCGTGCTGCCAGTTGCTTGCGGCTGGCGGCAAGAACCGTTCGAGCAGCGAAGAAAAGAACCGGACAACGACTTCGTCGTCTACACGTCTGCTCTCTTCCCCCCATGGACTCGTGACAGAGTGGCGACGAAGAAGCTGAGCCGAGTGAAGAATAGAGATAGAGAGAGAGCGAGTGAGCGCGGGCGGGCCAGGTAGCGCTATTAATCGCCGAGATCCTCGTCAGTCGTGGCGACGAGGAAGAGACAGACGAGTGGCGCGCGTGAGACGGTGTGGACAACGAGGGACGTGAGGGGGAAGGAGCGAGAGAAAGAGAGAGAAAACGTTACAGGCTTGCCTCTCTGCGTGGCGTGTGTATGTGTATGCGCGCTTGAGAGCTGCCGAGCCGACTTGCGCGAGCGATAGAGACACGACAGAAGAAAGAAGAGAGATAGAGAGAGAGAGAGAGAAAGAACGGCGGAGAGAATTATCGAGTGAAACCCCGGGAGATACTGTGTTCTGCGAAGAGCGAGGAGCGTGGGGCGCATTCAGGAGGCACGAGAGGTAAGGAGACTTCACCGTACACGAGACGAACGGAGAGCACGGTGTCTAAAAAAAGAATCCTCTCCCCCCCCCCCTTCCCTCACCCCGTCCGAGAGAAGGCGCCGTGCATCGCGCCGTGGCGTGGCATGCCGAACCGACCGGAAATCGTTCCACGGCAGCGTCGACGGCCGCCCGCGCCTTCGCGCCGGAAATCGAAGTGTAACGACCGGTATACATTCTTCAACGTTTCATCATCTTCCCCTTTCCCGAGGTTTCTTCCTTCAGCGCGTTGCGTTGCGGGAAAACGCCGGGGGTTACGTCGGGGAATCGTCGCGCTCGCCTCCTCGGGATCGGTAGCGCGAGATTGCGATTCGTCTGCGGCACCGGCGGGATCGGTGCGTCGGCCGGCATCCGAGAGCGACGGTCACGACGCCGGTCGTGTGGTCGCCGTTTTCTCTCTCGCTCGGTGCGAGAGAAGAAACTCTCCCCCCGTCGAGGGAAACGGGCGTTGTTTCCTCCTTTCGCGTTATCTCCTCGTGATTTTCTCAAGCGAGCGAGGACAAGGCAACGCGTGCGTGCGTGCGTGCCCGTCTGCCCGTGAGTGCGTATGTATGTGCGTGCGAGCGAGATCGCCCGGCTCGCTCTCCTCGTTCCACACCGGGCAACTAGCGTTTCCTCTTACGGTCACGGCCCGCCCGAGCCGTTCTCGCCGATACGTTGTATACGCGGACGACGTGTATACGAGTTTCGCGTGGATCCGCGCACGTTTTCACGGGGAGAAACGTCAGGCGGAATTAACGCCGGATGGTTTTAGACCGATCCTCCGTTTCTCCCCCTCCCCTCCCCGCGTTTTCGCACCTCCCGTTTTTCGCACGTGGATGGTATACGAAGGGAGACGCGTGGTTGCACCGTAATTGGTTACTAACGAGCATCTGTACGGAATACATCTCGCGGGTAGTCTTCCGCGTGACTAATGCGACGAAGAAATGAGTTCGCTCCGGAGGTAGATTTCGCCGAGGAGACAAAGGCGAGGTTCTTTTCGGCTGTAAGTTCCTTGCACTCTCTCTCCCTCTCCCTCTCTCCTCGGCGTTTAAAATAAAATAGACGCGTACTCTCACGGGGTTTGAGACGTGGGGGAGAAAGAGGAAACGAAAGTGACTGTACAGTAAGGCAGGAAAATATAATCGGAAAGAAAAGTAGTGATAAGTGCGATTAGCTTTTTACTGATAAGACGATTTTCCTCGTCTACTTTTTTTTTCTCGTCTTCTGTTTTTCTCCAGTTATGTAGTATATATTTTCCTTCCACAAAGCAGAACAAAATCCGATGAACCCGAATTGAAGGATTACCTTTTTATCACCTGCCAATGATTGCGTTCAGCAGAAAAAGCAGCTTTGCAACTGTTGCAAAATTCTTTAATATGATTGGTCTATACATTTAGATCCATGAAGAACTAAGGACAAGAACCAATCATGTTGAAGAATTTCACAATACTTGCAAAGATGCTTTCTCTGCCGAACGCAGCAAATTGTTAAGCTCGCTCGTTCGAAAAATTTGTCTACCGTGACTTCGTCGGGATCATCCACGGATGATCCCTGTGTTCGATGCAATTCAACTTGAAGTCACAGGGTCTTTTAAATCCGAGCGTTGACACGAATCTCGTCAATTTAAAGCCCGTAACGCGGCGACGGGAGAAAAGAATAGGGATTAATCGTTTAATATCGAAGAGAATAAGGGAGGGAGTCGAACGGGCGAGAGAAGCAGCGCACTAGAGATAAAGAAAGAGAGAGAGAGAGAGAGAGAAAAGATTGTATCCTGTATTCCGATCGCGAATCGCTGATAGTAGGGCGGGGAGCTTAAGAGCAAAATTAAAAATCACTCTTCGACGGCGCGGAGTTTTTTGGAGCTCTTAAACAGGACAATCTTGTGATTCGATCTCGCTGTATGAAAATACAGCGAAGACTATTTTGATAACATCCATACGGCCTTTTCAACAAAGATCACCACGGAGAACCTCGGCGCGTTCTAATCCGTAGTCGACTCACGTGAGTCATCATCGGTGACGCGCAGGAAGTGGCTTCTGGGAAGAAAGAATGTCGACATAATGCTGATCGAGTATTCTTATACTTGTTGCGAGAGATTCCATTTAATGTTGTCGACCGAGGGAAGAGGAGAGATATTCTTTATTTATAAACTTACTACGTGGAAGAAGAAACGATCATTTATGGACAAATTGCGAACAGTCGGGTGCGGTGTAAATTTTAATAAAAATTCACATTTTTGTGATGTCGATTTCACCGACCGAGGGAGGGAGAATATCCGTATCTCGAAAGGTACACGTCACAACCGGTATTTCTCTCGTGAACGGCCAACGTTCGTAAAAGTTTACGACGAGAAAATGCGAATTCAATTCGAACGCGGTGTATATATACGCTTCGAATATAACGTTGTAATACGTCTCGTGAGATCTGCTTTGCAATTCCTGCAGGACGCGTTCGTCGATTTTACTTTTGCTCTTACTTGCTCGCGCGCGCGCGGGAGCCACGTTATTTGCGACTTGTTGAACCGTAAATGACATTAGATATCGCGTTTGAACGTTGCGGCGTGGTGTTAATGCATGCCGTATTAAACGCGACCGATGCACTCAAGGAGTTACCCGGTCGCTGTTACGCGACGATAATTATAAGGATAAGCCACTTTGCGAACGCGTTTTCCGAGATACATCGTTCGGCGGATCTCGAAAGATAAAGCGAAAGCTTTTAAGGCGCGAAATTACGCGCGAAATGTGTGCGTCGATAATAATTTACGGTGCGGCGTACGTCCGACGCGTTAATCGACACGTGTCGTGTCAACGTGACGCTATGAGAGAGAAAGACCAGACGCACCGCCGCGGTTTAAGCGCGTATAACGATATCGTCGCGTATCGCGTGGTAAAAACGATAAAGCATTTTATTCGAGCGATAACTCGCCGCGCACACGGGACGGGACCGTTCATCCTTGAATGCCTGCGAAACAAGAAAAATCCTTACTGCGCGCTGTTTGATCGATGGTTACGAACGATTATAAAGATTGATGCCGCACTTACGCGGTTTCGTTCCCGTAATGGAGTACAGTTTTTCACTCGGCAATATTGCCCGTTTCATTCCCAGCGGATGCATCGCCGGGGAAAACATAACGCGATGCCACCGCGCGGCTCCCTTCGTTACCAGCGAATATAGATTTGGGCGATTTATAATGCATCGATACGATTTCCATCGATTTGGCCGTCTTTAGCCAGTTTAGAATATTGCCAGCGAAAATAGATATAAGTAATAAGTGAATAATAGTAGTAATGATCGGTACACCGTGTCCAGCAATTTGTGTATCTGCGATTTATAAGGAAATAGAATTGCAGCTCTTTTTATTTTAAAATAAGAGACTCGACACCCTTTTTTTCCTATCCTTTGCTTACAAAGCCCCTTCGATCAGCCACGGTCCCCAGCTGCGTCTCTCCCGGCTCCACGTCCGCATGCTTCACGCTCTTACAACGCTCGCCATTTCCGCTAATCTCCTGGAAACTCGTTAAGCCTATTCAATTTACCGTAATCGTTCGTTCGTTGGTGACAATTTGATTTTCGTCGGGGCGGAGATTTTACACGCGAGCCGATACACTCTCCAGATCGCCGGGATTAACGCGGTCCGCGAGCAGATTACGCGAGAAATAAAAAAAAATCCTGTTTTTTTCGGCGTGGTTAAAAAAAAAACAAATGACAGAATTGTTCGGAGCTTTATACCGTCGACACCTGCAGCGTTGCGCGCTCTCTTTTGAAAAGCTACACCGCCGAGAATCGAGTCGGTTGCGATATACATATATCGTTCCGTAAACATTTCCATTGATAAACGGCGAAGTCGAGCGACTGCAGCCGCGACTGCGTAAATTCGCGGCTGCAAACGATCGCGCCTGCCTGTTGAATAATACGTGTGTAGCTACTCGGGTCTGTGAAAACGGGACTCCACACTCGACTTTGAACTCGATAAACGCGCCTCCGATTTACTTACCTACGTCTCTCGTCGTCGAAATAGCAACGCGCCGCTCTCTCGCATCGCGTAAACACCCGGTGTTTTCGTGTGCAATCTCGAGCAATTTTCGCGCTTCTTTGGGTGCGCTCGGCTGCACGATTTGCAACCTCGGAGGAAAAATCTTACGAGCCGCGTCCAATTCTGTTAAACTCCATAAAATGCGAATCCACTTAAGGACTCAAGCAAATATTACAGTCGTTCGATTAAATAAATATTGATTTTTATGTTTCATAATGTAATAACGTTTATTCAATTAAAGGGGCGCGCGTGGCGATAAAATTACCTTAAAAAGAATGCTTGGACGATGACGCTTGTAATTTCCGTGAAATGCGCAACGTGAACGTTTCACTGCGAAGGCCTTAATAAGGCCTCTGAGGGTTACGCACCATAAGGTTCACGAACCCCATGACTCATTGCGTGACATGCAATGATGCGGATTATGAAAACGGTTTTTTTTTCTATCGATGAAGTGTCACGGTGTTTTTCGTTCCCTGTGACTTCCTTCTACTATATTTTTAGCGTTTACTGCGCTAAAATTAATGTTAACCTTTAATAATAAAAAAAATAATAGTAAAAAAATAAATCTACTACTACTACTAAAATAGTAGTAGTGAATTTTTATTGAAGATTTTAATTATATAAAACTTTAAACATACTCGTAAAATTAATATACATTTATAATAATTCTATATTAGATATATAGATTGAAAAATTGATAAGAGAAATTTTATACTTTTTTTAACGTTAAATAACAAATGAGGACAATATCGTATTTATGTTATAATCCTGACAATATTCGCGCATTATGGAAACCGGTCAGGTCAGCCGTTTTAACCGTTAAGCATTTTTTTTACAGTCACGAAGTCTGCATTCTCGTGAATTTATAATCAACACTAGCGAATGAAAGCAGAGTAAAAGCTGCCCATTAATTAATTGTTTTATTTCACGACGCGCAAGATATAAATAATTAGTTTATTAAATAACTGTCGGCTCTCTTTCATAGCGTTAACGTTTACGGTGTTAAGCGCGAACTTTCATATCACGCATTATTATGGCGATGCATAATACGTGCCCTATATACGAAGCCGGCCTTAGGAAGGCGAGTGATTTCCTGCATTTGTCCTCGCGTAGGCTGCAGCAACGTGTGATCCTACTCGTCTGATTAACGTATGAATTCTTCTCAGGCACAGAATCAATGTGCAGACTCTTCTCTCGCAGGCAGAGGAGCCGCTACGCCGTATATTATTCTGCCGATATTACTTTTCTCGTAAAATCAATTGGAAACGCGAGGAGTTATGAGTTGTGGAAATAGGAGTAGGCCGATTGTTCAAGATTTATTAGTTAGAAGAAAGCTCTGAGGTATCAATTAAGCGCGGATTATTAGGAAAAAAACAATCAAGCAAGATTTAGGCTTGATATTCTCGTGATAAATGTGCAATTTGACGTAGCGTAACCGTGACAAGCTGGCAAAGCGCGGGATTTAATTGGCTCTCGTTTACTAATGCGTTACAACAAGAGTGGAGATTTGTCGAAAATAAAAGTGTGCCCGCGATAATTAACGCAATCAACTAGTGAAATTGCGAAGGTAATTGGCCGCATTAGTTCGGGCACGCGTTTGTACGCCACGCCGCGCCGTAACGTGATGATAATCACGCCTATGTCTATACGTACGTTGTACGCGCGTAAACGCGCAACGCGGGTAATTGGGCCGTGGGGGGCGCGAGAGGTGGCAAAGGGGACGACAACGTTACAATTAAAATTACCGAATTCCGGCGTTATTTGTGATTCATCGAGCCTGCTGCAGGCGCGCCTGGACGATTTTAGACCACCTGGTCTTACAAATCCCGAATTAATCGTCGGATTAATTCGGGACACGCTTCACGCTTGACGTGGTTAGCGCCGTTATGTTTGTCCACCGGCAGACACGACGGTGGATTCTCTCTCGTATCGGTTTCCGACAGTGATGCTATACACGTGGTCAAATGGCAACTGACACATTGGATCATCTATTAACCGTCTAATGCAGCGTCGAGCGTGCGCGCGCGATGGGAATCTGCATCGTATGTCCTTCCCGTGCAGAATCCTCGGTCTCTCTCTCTCTCTCTCTCTCTCTCTCTCTCTCTCTCTCTCTCTCTCTCTCTCTCTCTCTCTCTCTCTCTCTCTCTCTCTCTTTCTCACGCTGGAAAAACGTCGATAGGGCTCTTGAACGTTTTGCGGTGTCACGTTGAATGATCCGGTTAAATGGGGTAAAAATTCAAGTCCAGAGCTAAATTCAACAGCGATATTTGAACTCGTTTTTAAACGAAACGAGCGATATAAACGTAAATTTTATTCAACTTAGCTCTCAGTGTTGACTCTAATTGTAATCGAGCTTATAAGGCTGTTCGAATCTCAAATTGGAAAAAGTGGGTTAAAGGTCTACCGGTCGGTCAGAGATTCTTTCAATTTTAGCCTTTCGCTCGAAGGATGGACGCGCGACCAATGAAAGGAAGAGTACAATTGGAAAAGATCAATGGTACTGTGTCACCTTTGTCCTCTCTCGGGCGGTTTACACTATTTTTAATGAGAGCATAGACGCGGGGCATCTGCCCGCGTCCCAGATTCTCGAGTTATTCAAGTATCAGTTAAACAGGGAAGGTATTGTACGGGAAGGAGTACGCGAGGCAACGCGCGCGGATAAATTAACCGACTGCAGCACGATAAGACTGTCCGCCGCGATTATCGCTGCGCCTATGATAATGCGTGCTTCAACACTGCATTGTCTCGCCGTTACTGCGTGTGTACTGTTGGTTGCGAATACATGCCTGCCATTTACCACGATTTATCGCCGCGTCAACGACAGAAATAAAACTGAAGCTCTGCTCTCTCTCTCTCTCTCTCGCGACCGTACATTCCGTGTGAACGCCGCTTAACTACGGTTGCGCAACTACATACACGCAATTTGCTTCCTGTTAATCAAATGCGATACATTTTCGCACAGGATTAACCATCGCGGCCGCCGGCTTTGCTAAGTGTATGAGAAACGCGCCAACAAGGAGCGGGACATTAACTCCCAAATGAGATTCCGCAATTATTTATTCCATTATTAAATTAAGTTTCCTTATACCTTTTGCCGCTTGTGAATCGGGGCTACACGCTAATCGGAATTATTGACGTGCGGTATAATGGAAATAAATCATTGTGCGCGCGTGGAAATATCCTGATATTAATATGAATAACTTTAAACACAAAGGAATAACAGCGGCGATCGATTTATGCGGATATTACACATATACTATGTATATACACGTAGACGTTATAACTAATATAACTTATGACTATGTAGAATATTGTACAAACAACGGAATATTTTTTGCGATATTCTCTTCCCTTTTTTTTTTGAACTATCGCAAAAAGTTTGTAGCTGAACGGCGGATTCGTGCGGACTCTATTGATCACTTCACACATAAAATACCGATAGTTACTCCACGGTGAAATCGGCAACACAGAGATTTGTTGTGTTATTTAACAGAAAACATTAACACAGAAACGTACAAAAAAAATTGCGGATCAGATTTTATACGGGCGACGTGAAGATTCTTTTGTCAGTGGACGTATTTTCAGTTCGTAGTATAAATTAAAAATCATATCTCGCCGGTCCATTAAAGTATTACAGATTAAGGTGATATTTTAAGAAGAGAGAAACTTACGAAGCCTGACACGGCTTTCACAAGTTTCTTAAGACTTCTGACGATGGGACGACAGTTTCGCGCTTCATAGAACTTGATGGTCGCTGAACCGTTTCTGCTTAACTGTTTAACTGGACTTCTGTTTAACTGTTTCGTTTGTTTTCTGTCGGTTCAAACTTAAATGCTTATACAATTCGACGTAGTTTTAATTAAATATTTTTGCATTTTTCACATTATACAAATATTTGGAAATGAGAAATTCGCAGAGTATATGGAATATGAAGGAATAAGAAGCGCAATGTCTACGGAGTTACTGTATTTTAAAGAGGAAAATAGGTCAAATCCGGCGGAGACAGCAAAAGAAGAACACACGTTGGCAAGCGTCCTCGCTCATTTTCTTCGATCCCGCGGATTTTAGCTTTGGCAACTGCCGCGATGCCGTACCGTCTAGCGCGTGCGATTCATTAATAATATTTGACGAAAATCTGTGCAGTCTAGCGCGCGTTACATTAACACTTAGCCGATTGATCGCAAACAATCGATGACGCTGTAGCAATAAAATCGTGTTTCATTGCGGGTAAACACAGAACCATTTGTACGGTGAAAATTCTATAAATGTTCGATGTCGGTATACCACTGTATAGTAAGCTTGCTCGAGTGACCGTGTTTATCCGATGGAACCGAGTGTGTCCACAAACCAGCACGAATGAGCGACGCATGAAAGAAAAGACTTCATTTACGCGATGTAGTCTAAATAAAAAATAAAAAATATGCGAGGAGGTCGGTATTACTGAATAGCTCAAAGTGACAAGAGAATTATCCAGAAGATATTTCAAGAAACGTCTGTAGGAAAAGAAGGATATCATTTTACATTTTACTTCACTATCTTATGTTTCAAGCATTTGTACATAAATCATACTTACGACATTCGTGTATAGATATATATCATTAGGATATTAGATTTATATAGGAAGTTATTCTAACTTCCGCTATATATTCCAAAATTAACTCTCGGGGGAATTAACGTCGAGATATGGTAGACGCGAGGGACGTAAATTCACTCGCACACATGGACGACACATTGAAGAAAACGTTAATCGGCACGAGCGAGCAATTGGGTCATGCCGTGTCTCCGGGCCTCGCGATAGGGCGACAGGCGGCCGATTCTGTGACGCGCACCGGCGGCCGGAAACTGGTAGCCTAGAAACCGGAAACCGAACGGGACTGGCAGATTGCCGGGATGCCTGCGAAGAGAAACGTGATATACGCGCGCCGGCCACGCCGCGCCGCGCGCGAGGGGCCCCGATAATCGAACGCGGCTCGCTCTCGCGCGATACGCGTGTGCATGCGTCAGGGCGTGCGATAGGGGGAATGAAATCTGCGAGACGAGATAAAACCTTCACGACCGCGATCGTTACACGCGTCCCGCTTCAGTGGGTATTTCAGAGGTGAGACGGACTTTCCGATGTAAACGCCTATAAATGAAAGTGATTTGCTATATTTAGCCGTGTGTGTGTATCGAACGCCCGAGGAACTCGAAGGTGCGCACGGCGAGAAGAATGCCATTTCGAGGGATACTTTTCGCGTGTGCACGATGCGCCGAAAAGCTTAATCGCGCGCACACATATACATTCTGATTAACCTACCGAGGCCACACATATCTTGTACCGCGAACATTTCAAGTCAAAGCTATTTTATCGCAACCGATATCAGGACTAATACAAAAATAATCTGTATTGACGTTATTATTATCTTGATCTGAAAATAATACTGTAAGACTCGAGCGCAAAATGTACTTTCGAACGTTTCGCGACGCTCGCCGAAGGAAGCGTTTTCCATCTCTCGAACGCTAGACTAGGATGACAGTAGTTATTATAAGACGCCCTATATGTCGCTTCCAGAAATGATTGCGCGCGCTCCCCGTTTCTCATATCGTCAGGTCGTTTGCAATCATCGTTGCGGTGATATGCTTTTTATAGAAAGGTGCTTACCCTTCCAACTTCGCAGTCCTTCCCGCACGAAGGACTTTTCTCTTCGAGGGGGGGGGAATCATCATACGTCGTGTAAGATTCGAGGGGAACGACTCCCTCGCTGTGTGTAAGATATAACGGCAAGTATAAATAGAAGAATGTGTTGCCAGAGAGAGTTTCCTTTTATTTCATATCTATGTCAGACGCCCGATAAAAGGACGTGTCCAATATACTTCGAGGCTTGCTCGACACTTCTTCAGACTCGCTAACGAAGTGGTTAAACACTCGCGGAATGCCATCTTATCCTCGCCGTCTTGCTCAATTTCGAATCGATGTCTCCGATAAACCGAACTAGCGATCACGATTTGCCATCGTCTTCTGCAGCACGATTCGTGCGCGGCGGTAGAATTGAATCAATAATCGATCGTCAAGTTGCTTGAGGCAACCGCCGAACATGCCCAGTCGAACGATTAAGGTTTCATTCCGCCGTGCATCTTCCGCCGCTGTATTACCGCGTATTTCTGGCGCAAGGATGGCGTGCTGCGCGGAGCCCACGCTATCCTTGGAAATTACGTTTAATCACGCGTGACGCAACGGAGAATTGATAATACGCCTTCTGTATTGTGGCGTTTCGACGCACATGTGCCGTCCTAAGCATACCCATGCCACATGCGCAGCAAGCCAGACCTCCGGAGACCGCGGGATTGACCGCGTTTCGCACCGATACTTTCCAAAGCTTTTTTCGTCGTCGCCCCGTCTTTGACGTCGCCCTCTTTCTCCCGCGATCAATCCTCAGTTCGCGTTCAACAGAAAATATCGGCCACGGTCCTCCTCCTCGGCGGAGTATGCGAACTTGGAGGGTAGGCGCACGATGGGTTTTCGTAATCAGAGCAACGAGAATGAATCTAAGCTTCAAAGGGTCAATCTTGAACGTGAGGTCTATAAAAAGCGGGCTCCATAAATACGTGCGTTACACATACTATTTTTTTTTTTAAGCCGCGCTTAAATGGAGCAAATTTTTATTTAATTTACAATTTGCGGAGTCTGCCTTACAAATGTGAAGCACGAGGATAAAAGAGCTAAGATAAGATTGTCAAATCGACGGCAGACTTTCACGTACGTTAAATAACGCTTTAAACGGTTGATCGCGTAGAATTGTCTGAAGAGCGAAAGAATTGCGGAGCTATTAAGAGCTAAATTGTTGTGGGCTTATTTTGCTCTTATTCCGAACCCATCGCGTCTGGCCGGGTGTCTCCCCGCGACGGGCGATGATTGGTTTCGGTCGTTCCACCTTCCGAGCGAGACGCGACGTGACGCGACGCGGCGCGGCGCGACGCGCCCGCGGTATGCGTGTGCGTGCGTAATAACGGGCGGCGTGTACACGCCGATGACGATAGCGCGCGCGCGCGCGCTTCGCCTTCGAGGAGTAAAGACCCGGTTGGGTGAAGTGACTCGACGTCGGTAGAGGTGACCGAGTGCAATCAAGTGTATCGGGAGTCGCTGGAGCAGATAACGTATTTACAGGTCAAAGTGATTGGCGGCGCGTCGGTGTACGTGCGCGACACATCTCTCCCTGTGCCCTGTGTGTAAAATGCGCGCGCGCGCACACACACACGCACACACGGGTGTGACAGACATAGGTCCTTGCACGCGTCCGGGATGTACGACAACGGCGATTGTGCCTCGTAGCACCCGCCGTGATATGTGTACGTGTCAGTTGCGCGAGGGTCATGTATGCCGCGCGCGTTTACGCTGCGGAACGCACGCGTACGTGTAAGACCTACACGCGAGATTTGCGTAACGAGCGTTTACGTTGCGTTTTCCGATGGCAAATCGGTCTAGGTCTACGACGTCCAGCGAGATACTCGCGCAAACATTCTTACGAGAAATCTCGCAGGCTAATGCAGATCGTAAACGCGCAAGGTCGAGTCGATCTCGTTCCATTCCGATAAATTTGTAAGAGGATCGTGGAATTGGTAGGAGTGAATCGGTGAGATAAAGCTCAATCGAAGACATCGGCGAAGTCGAAGAGCGCAATCGCTTCTTTTCTCGAATTCATATTTTTTTAAATATGGTTGTTTCAAGTTGATTCGGAATTTTTAAGAAATATGAATTGTTACAATTTCGTATTCCTCCTTGAAATATGACTTGAATGTGATAATGAGCTTCACAATTATAGGTAGCGGAGAAAAACTTTGAATTTTACTTTAAATGATGCAGAAGTAATAAATGATAAACGATAAATTATTTACATGCGAATATGTAGTATAGTAAAAACGCGAAATGTATTTAAAAAAATGACGCAACTGCAATATTCATTTTCACGAGTTGCGAGTTTTCTGCCGGTTGAAATACGCCACGAGAATGAGAAACTTCGCGGGGAGCCTCGCTTTCTAATTCCCGCGTTTAGTGGCTTTAATTGTCACGGACCGACATCTCCTGGCAGTAATATGCTTAATTAAAGTCAAAGACGAAGGTTGATCAAAGTTCACCCGGCTTTTAACGCGAGATAAATGTACAAAGAACTTGGTGCTCGTATCTTACGGAAAGCGAGTTGACCAATAAGTGAAAGCGCATTCGAAAGGAATGCGTGAAGGTGCGAAAAGGGTTAAAAAGAAAACCGACTTGACATTTCAAAACTCGTCCAATGGTTAGAAATTCAGGATCGAGAATTTGCGAATTGACGTGAACTTGCTCGAATCACAAATGTAAAACATGAAACACGAGCATAGAGCTCGTTTTCGTTTGGATATCGTCTATAAATTCGGCAGAATTACATGTTTCAGTTTCCACGAGTCCCAAACCTTCGATCTCACGTGTCACGAAGACTTCGGGTATCCTTAACAAAGTAAACCGCGCCGCGGCTACCCTTGTCCCTTGAGAGGGATGAATACAGACCGCAAAAAGGCGGGCCAGAGTTTCTCCCTTTTCTTGAGTACGCACGTGTACGACGATGTTTGGGAGGGCTGACCCCTCGAGTTTTTCTCTCTCTATTAGCGAATCTCTTAAATCTCGGACGGAAAATACGGAGATTTACCCGCGTTGTCCCACGCCAAAGCTTAATAACTAGGTCAGGGGAGTTCTGGCGATCTTCCCTCCAGTCTATTGTGGGTGTACGTGTCTGTGCGGCTTTTGTGTGTGACATTTTTTCGGTCGCGGAAATGTACTGGAGCAACGCCAAAAGTTCGATTCGCTCGATACTCCTTTTCGAATGTCAACTTGTTGCCCGTCTACGTGCCCGCTTTTATACAATTCCTCCCGCCCCCTCCCCTCTTCCTCTCCCTTATTAATTTACGGCGCACTTAATTGCACTATATGCGGCGTATTATGACGAAATTGCGGAGTATAAATGCATTATAACGAAGCATATAAACGAGCTATGTGTGCCTGCCTCTGCCATTGCACCATTTTCCGCGAGATATCCGGATCGATGTTGTCCCACGATATCGGTACATTGCCGTGTTATAGGTACTGTTTGGTCTTCGTTAATAAACTTATAGGAGAATAACGCCATCAAGAGCAAGTTGCCTGGAGAACGGAGAAAAGTTAGTGAAAAATTAAACACGGTCAGGGTACACCGCGGAGAGATAGATAGATAGAGAGAGAGAGGAAAACCGTGGAAAAAAAGAAAGCTTGAGAGCTATTCCCGGGAAAGATACGCTCGTAAAAGATAATAAAGTTACTTCCCGCCGTGCGCGGTTCCTTTCCACGAGTTCTCATTTCTGCTCGCAACGTGCGCGTTTTTCTTGAAACATTTGTAATCGTAGTTAATCCCATTCCGTAAAGATCAGAAAACGGAGTTGTGTGTCGTTGCCCAAGGAAGCACTGAGAAACTTCGAAATTCTATTTCTGCAAAAATCTTCCCCTCCCTCCCTTTCCCTTTTCCCGAAGAAGATTATCATGTCTTCGAGGACTAAATTCGAAGTTGGTTTGCCGTCACGATGACGTAATACGACGCGATTCGTTCGCAAATAGATAACGATTTCGTACATTTTGTCAAGTGACATTTCGACGAATTATTTATTCACGATCAACCCCGTCGGAATAATACCTCGTATGAAATTATAGAAGCGCGCCGCCATATTTTTCTTCCGTAAAATATTCACGAAAGAAAGCCGCTCATTCGCTATTGCTAATCAACGAAATTCAATTCTTTTTTCCAAAGTAAATAACGATAAGTAAACAAATGGAATTAAATGCGGGTTTGAAGCGTTCAATGCATCATACATGTATAAACAATAAACAACCGTGAAATGTAAACGTCGAATAAAATTTATATGAATTGTTTAAAAATTTTTTTTAAATGTCGAAATAAAAACGTAAACCGAGATTTTCGGACACGAGATATGCAGTTTTCAGAGATTTTTTCGAAATTCACGCATGAAAGATGTCGATAGAGGTACCGTTGTAAAATTTCAAATGCATTATAGAGTAATGTTGCGCCTCCAAAGGTAACTTCGTCAAACGCCGTAACGTTCCGACGAAAGTCCGAGAGTGGCGGCTTTCATTATACAGGTCCATTCATAAGGTAAAATCAATGACGGATTGGCGCAAAGAATTCCGCGGTCGTCGATTGGCCGCGGCACGTCGCCATGATGCCACCACCGACGAATCGCCGTCCCGTTCGCGGCATCCGCGTTTTCCCTCTTGCTCTGCCATTCGTCGCGTGAAACAACGCGCTTCGGCGAAGCAAAACACGACCGGGAGCAACGCGTGACTTTGTGGAGCAAATGGTACTTGTTTTCTCGTGAAACAATTAACTATACCGCTTCCGTTTCCGGATGCCAGAATTTTGCGCGATATCAGCAACCTTTTAGTTTTAGGAAGTGGTAGCCAGCTTAAAAAAGGAAACTTATTTCACGAGACGCTGCGTAGTATAAAGTTTAAATTTAAAACAGTCACGATGTACTCTAAATAACGATATAAAATGCACTAACAATAGAAAATTAAACCAATATCTCTTTATATTTGAATACATTTAAATACAAAAGATTAAATGTTTATTTTTATATTAACATTTATCTGTATCAATAGCTCTTTTTTTTTATTTACGAAGCGAATTCTTGGCCGAGGCGATATTAGAAATCGTAAAAATTATTATATCTTCGTGGAAAAACACGTGATTGCTTTCCTAACGATCCTGGTAATTTACTATAATCATGCATATACGACCTTTACTTCATTTTATTTCGCGTGAAATCACCATATACTCGCATAAAAAGCATTGAGTCATAAAAAGGCTGAGTCGTCCTGAGGAAGGTGTGTCATTAAAATTAACCCATTGTGTAATGTTCGTGGCCTCTAACTGGACGGTTGTACGTTGTTGTTTCAGGTCCGTCTCACTGAGAGCAAATCGAGGCAAAACGTGGCGGATTCGGTGACCCCTCGACTGTGATCAGGCCCATAGGCAGTAGGTAGGGCAGGGAGATGCGCGAATATAAAATAGTGGTGCTGGGCAGTGGAGGTGTAGGCAAGTCCGCCCTCACTGTCCAGTTCGTGCAGGAGATCTTCGTAGAGAAGTATGACCCGACGATCGAGGATAGCTACCGCAAGCAAGTCGAGGTCGACGGTCAACAATGTATGTTAGAAATTCTAGACACAGCCGGCACGGTAAGTATCCTTTTATAACACACATCTACCGTTTTTTTTTTAATTTCAAATACGCGAATATATCGCCAAGACGTAAAATTGATTTCATCTATTTTTGTCCGAGTATTAAACTTTATCTCGTTTCTCTTTTATATTTTCCATTTTATATCCGCAACGCGGAAGTCACGAAGCAGCACAAAGACACGCTGTTTTTACTTATCTTTGAATGCGTCGCGTAACTTTCTCTTTCACTTTACGATTGCGATAATGTGGATTACACTTTTGAATAACGTTACTATTCTCGTTCGTTCGCAGGAACAATTCACAGCCATGAGGGACCTTTATATGAAAAATGGGCAGGGCTTCGTGTTAGTGTATTCGATAACAGCACAATCAACCTTCAACGACCTGCAAGACCTCAGGGAACAAATCCTGCGGGTAAAGGACACAGATGATGTGCCGATGGTGCTAGTAGGTAACAAGTGCGACCTGGAGGACGAGAGGGTAGTAGGAAAGGATCAGGGTGTCAACCTTGCCCGACAATTCAATTGCGTGTTTATGGAGACCTCTGCCAAAGCTAAAATTAACGTTCGCGATGTGAGTTGACTCTCAATTCCATTTATTCGTGACTTGAACAGCATTTTATAATCGCATTTTACAATCTCATCGCTCGTTATCTTTTAATTAGAGTAATTAACTCGCAATATTTTGTACAATTCTAATGATGTTGAATTCTCCGATGTAGTTGACATGGTTTTAATAAAATTTGTCATCTTTCGCTTTCAGATTTTCTACGACTTGGTGCGGCAAATAAACAAGAAGTCGCCAGAGAAGAAGATGAAGCAGAAGAAGAAATCGCTGTGCCTACTTCTGTAAGGTATATATGGCGGAGCCCATATTCTCCTACATGAAAATCCGAGGATACCAGTGGATTAAAAAAAAAGGACCGGAGCGGTTAATAAAACAAGAAAGATACTAATGACAAAAGAGGAGGAGGGGGCTGACGGAATATTAGGCGACGGTAGAACGGGAGTCTACGGTACTGAAATCCGAATGGTTGTAAAACGATGGTAGAGAGACGGGAGAATAAGGGCATATAAGGGCACAAGGTAACGCAAGCGGAGCGGAAGAACGAAGAGAATACGTGGAAAGGAACGCAGCGATAAGCGGAAGGAAATATTGTATATAACATTGGTTCCGGGATGGCTCGTGTGCACGCGCAAGCAACGGCGCACAAAGTAGGATACGAGACCCCCCCGCAGCATCGGTTATCACTGTAGGAGTTTTGCATGAATAAATGAAGGGGAAAAAATGAATAATTAATAGTATATATTTAGGAGAAAGGAAGAGATAAGGAAAAAAAGAAACGTTTGTGGACGTGCGCGTGCGCAGGCCACCAGCCCCCATGCATCGCGCTCTCGCCGCGCACCTCTCTCTCTTATATAATATAATAATTATACATAGATGGTACTTGAACATGATTATTGCTATTATTATTAATATTAATTAATTATTAATTATTATCGGATCATCAAAATATTCATAAGTTATCAAACTGTTTGTTTCTCAAACAAAGTATGTTTTTCTATATCTCTCCGTATTAAGGCAAATAATAAAAAAAAATCAGTGAATGTTAAAAAAAAGGGCCCAAGTTTCCTACTCTTGTAATGCAACCTGGATTTCATTTTATTTCATTCCGAGCCCCCTTTGTCTCGTTTGTGAACCATGTTCTGTCGTTCGCCTGATTAGCCTGTAGATAATTTTTCCTTGTTTCGTATAATCTACATCAAGTAACATGTAAGATAAAAAGAACGGAATAAAATAACTTTGTGATATACGCAATGTAATTGAGCTGTCAAATGCGAACGTAGGAAAATTTAACATTACTGCCATATCGCAATGGATACGAGTGCGAGAACAACTCTCAATTTAAGTATAACGCTGCGTACAGCAATTGTGAAACAGTTATCGTGAATACGTACGCAGAATCTATTCACACAAATAAATGCGAAGTATCTTCGCGAGATATGTATTCTACAAGGATATAACAAGATTGTTACTGCGTTTGCTTCTAAAAAGTAGAGTGTGGGGGAAGAGATCTTGTTATAAAATTGCAAAATCGACGACGCCGTCTCGTCTTTTTTTCATTATTGGTCTATTAAAAATATACAGCGAGCGCAATAACACGTTTTTTTTTGTTACAATTCAGTATTTAATATTTTCACGCTGTGACCGTAGCTAGAACCAGAAGCGGTGCAACGCCACCGTAGCCATCACGCTGCTGAGGTACACGCTACGAGAGAATGTCCTCCATGTCGTCGCCATGCTCGTGATGTTGCAGCAATTGTTCGTCGCCTCCATTACGACCTGCGGGTAATACTCGTTCCAGAATGCGAGCGCCCTGTAGTCCACTACATCTGACTTCATCTCGATATTCTTGTCGATGATCAGAATGTTCGGATTGTCCTGCGTGTAAGACTCCCACTTGATTGATGATGTCCGCTCGTTCAAGGAGGGATTCCCGGATTTGGCGAACGTCGCTATCATCGTCATCATCGAGTCGGACGTCTTCTTGTCGCTGAAGTTCCATTGTATCGTGATGCCGGCGCCCACCAGATGCGGTAAACCCCAGACGAATGGGAGCTCGAACATGTGCGGCACGCCCGCCCATTCCGGCACGTCCTTCGTTACCTGTTGCGTTTTGGGACGATAGTCGAACCGGTATACGAAAGCCGGCGCTTTTTGCTTCGCCACTTTGTCCGCCAACAACGTCAGGCCGGCTGCGAAACTCTTTTCCGTTTGCAGGTCCAAGTATCTGTCGCGAAACACCGTCATGTTCGTTGTGGGTGGATACGGTCTATAGAAGAATAGCACCGCGTTTATCACCATCTCGGGCTTCGACTCGCAGGTGCTGTTGTCGTCCGGGGTCTGCACCGCCGCCGTGAATTCGTCTGTGATCATCGTCCCGAAGCTCTCCGAAGATAATCCGCCCTCTTGCTTCTGGCCGCTAGTGGTCTCCATGTACGCAAGAGCTTGCTCGTTATTTGTGTAACCGGTGATCAGCGGCACCGCATTGAAGTTACCTAGTAATACATTATTTTATCAAAGTTAAGGGAACATTTAAATCGTTAAACCGAAAGAAATACAAAAGATTGAAAGGATATCCAAAAGAAAAGTAAACTTTTGCAGAATAAATATATATTTAAGAAAAATTTGAGTATGCTTCTTAAAAATTTTCGCATATCTTTAAATCGACACTAACAAGATTTTTCCTTAGATTTTTAGATCACGTTTCTTAAGATGTCTTCGTATGTCAAATCGATAGAAGAAAACTAGTTATATAATATAACTTTCAATTACCACTTTCCAAGATGTCCTTCGGATGTTGCGCGAGAAACGGATCCGAATCGTTGTTCGTCTCGGCGTCGACGATCGGGCCCCAAGTCTCGATGTCGGACGAGAACTTGATGAGGTGTTCGGCTGGTTGCCGACGCAGGCATTCCATCAGCGCGCTAGTCGGTCGTCGGTCGCAGCCGAATCTGTCGGCTATGATGTTCACGACCGGCTTCTCCCTTTCTAGCGTGCCGACGGAACCGACGGCGTCCCCGCTCATGGCGATCGCCTTGTGGAACATCCCTCTGCTGAGCGGACTCAGCATGTGCAGACCCACGCTTATGGCGCCGGAATTGTGGCCGTAGATGACGACATTGCTGGGCGAGCCGTTGAAGTAGTTTATGTTACGCTTTATCCAGTCAAGGGCGGCGATCTGATCGAACATGCCGTAATTGCCGGACGCCTCGGAGTCCGTCGTCGTGAAGAATCCGAGGATGTTTAATCGATACGCCACCGTCACCACCAGCACCTGTCGGCCGCAAAAGTCACCCCCATTTAATTTCGCGAACTGTAGACTTTCCTCGCTTTTCTTTTTTTAGCGCGCGCGCGCGCAATTAAAATCTCACGAGCAATCATTACCGAAAGTTTACTTTTGTTTCGTTCCATGCGAGCGATCAGTTTGCCCTCCTTTCCCCGCGAGAAGTTTCCCGCGTGCGTGATTTGTTTCCGAGAACCGTAAACGATACCGCATTATGTGCATTACGTCAGGATGTATAACGAAAGCTCAATTAATGATGCATCGCGGCCGAATATCAAAGGGTGCGGTTCTATTCTAGAAGTGACGGCACGCGAGATGAGGAAAAAGAAAAACCCGGCCTGACTCGATTCCCTTCGATTTTACGTCTGCTTAGTGAAATGTCCGTGGGGATAATTGATTGAACAACCGTTAAAAATAAACGTTAATCATCCTCTCTCCTCCCGTATATTGTGATTATATCGGTATCGATTAGACCGCCGACCGGGTTACGTTAATTTCAATTTCTCGTATTCAGTTTCCGGCCGTTTCGCAAGTATTGCGACAGTTGCGCGTAATCGCACCTTTTGTTTGCTAACGAATATAGAGGCATCCCAGATCGCTGGAGTTCCGGTGTTGAAGTCGCCACCGTGGAACCAAACCATCACCGGCCATGGCTCGCTCTGACGGTTTCCTACGCACATAAAATATTCGTTAACTAGCGGAGCCATTAACCCATCAAAAGAGGGATGTTAACCTGGTAAGACGGTTTTATTTGATTGTAAGCCGCACGCAAGCTGGACTCGCGACTCGGTAATCGCGAATCCAGAATATCCACAAACAAATACTCAAGTTTGAGATTCTTTTGAGAGTTTACACAAGTATTAACGAAAATACACAAAATCAATATTAGCGATGACGAATCTTAATATCTTTTCTCTTATGATTTCATGATTTTAGATAAACATCTTTTCTTTTATCAAAATAAAGTGCAGAAGGAAATCTTGAATAATATTTTATTGGAACTTGATTGCTCCACAAAGATAGGCTGCTCGAGTAAAGTTTTAGTCTTTCTTTTCATTTTATATAATAGTCCTATCGTTATAGATCGAAGGGACAATTTATGTGAAGCCACCGCGAACAATTCACGTACACATCCGAAATATTCTATTTCCGGCGAGCTTGTTACGATAACGGGAACCGGTACGAGATTCCCTGCCCCCCTGCGGTTTCCTGAACACGGACGTTCCGTTCCGCATTATCGTCCTATTCCGTCTCTTATCGACGACCTTGACAGACTTGCATATGTTTCTTTCTTTCGGCGTTTTCCGCATTCGCATTTATTGTCAACGGCGCGTGGAGAGGGTGGAAGAGGGTTTCAAGTACGTCCCAATGTCGCACCGATGGCGCGACCCGGGCCTTCCGTATAAGTACGGCCACCGTGTCCGGTGTAGCTTCTTACGCGAATCAATGACTCACGGCGAGTCGTGAACGATTCAACGACTTCCTCGGTCGAGGAGACGACCGAAGGAACGAAAAGAGAGGGCAAGAGCGAGAGGGCGAGCTTTCGTGACCGGCTTTCTGGTATCTCCGCATCTCGGGCCGGGGCCCTGGAAGATCGCGTGCCGCCGCGGGCGCGCTAGTTACTCTGTTACTACTCTTACCAGCCCCACGTTATATATTGACCCCGACTACCGTTGTCGTCGTCGTCGTCGTCGTCGTCGTCGTCATCGTCATACGTGGTTTCGTGCTGCGGATTTCGCGACTCCGAGATCACTCTTCCTTCTTTTTTCCTTTCGAACGAGAGAGAGATATTGTTAGCGGTTGCCGATGACGATTTTGTCAACGGCAACCGAAGTATGTCACGAGCTTTCGATTTACATTCAGTTTTACCCATTCTTCCCGTTGAACTTTTCGTTTCATACACATGTATATGCGAGCTTATAAAGTTTCTGAAAGCTGTACCTATGTATTTTATACCTCATTAAATTTATATTAGAGTAGGACTGGAGCGAGTGGAAAAACACATTGCGCAATGCGAAAGTAATTAAAAACGTAAGAAAAAACGTTTGTTGCGTTTACGTTAAGATTCTAAATAAATTTAACTTACGAGGCAAAATACAAGGACAAAAGTATATTATATTTTATAAAAAAATTTTTATATTTAGAACTGTAACGAACACTCTTTCTCAAATATCTTAGTCTTTAATAAACTTTAAATATTTAAAATTCGTTAAGAATGTCTTTTTATATTTACCCTGATGTATTTTAAGATAATTTTGCACTCGAATAAATTAAAAGAGCAGCTTTCTACTCTTATTTAAGACCCACGCAATTATTATTATCTCATTCTATTTATCGGTAATACCTATATTTTCGCCGATCGTATTATTCTCAATTCGATCGGAAAGGTAGTATACCAATAGAAAAAAACCTTGAAACAAATAATCACTAATAGAACAATCGAGCGTGAAGCGCAAACTTCACGGAAGAATTATCTAAGTTAATCACATATCGAACGTCCACTTCATGCTTTTTATGACGACGTGATAAATTTTCTCTGCACGACACTAGACCTCCGTACGGCACATTATTAATTTTTTGCTTTTGGTCCACTTTTATCTGATCGTGGTGGTATATAATGCTCGCCCCCGCGAGTAATCACCGTAATCACCCTCTTTTCTCTCGGACGATAAGAATCAGTCTCCGCGAACTCGAGGGCGAGCATTATCTCGCACTCCTGTTGCGAACTTCGCCGTTGACCGTCGCCGTTTTCTTCGTTGCATTGCGTGCCCTAACGTTGTCAAAGTTTACGTAGGAAAGAAATACCACGTAGACGGTATCAGAAACTGTCATCAGCCGAGCATTCTCTCTGTCGATCATGTTTATCACAAGAAAAAATTCTCGCGCCACGAAATCTGTTGAGAATGAAAGTACTCGTAACATTTGACTATTTCGTTTCTTTTGTATGTCTGAATTCTTTCCGGAGGGGAAAAGCACGAATAAAAACTTAATAAACGGAGAGAAAAAAAATATTTTTAAAAAATTATTATAAACAATATACCTAATAAATGTATTTAAATTAATGTTTAAAAAAAATTGAAAGAAATTTGAAACAATTTGGAAAAAAAAATAAACTCTTCCTTCTTCGATCTAGAGAATTATAGAATTTTGCATATAATTTTAATTTTTACTCTACCTCTATATGAATGTACAATTGAATATACATACCTTCGTTTGGGACGAAGATATTCAAGAAGAGACAATCCTCGCTGAATCCTGGATTCGGCACGTCCGATGGTAGCAATTGCATGTAGAGCTTCTCGTGCAGTTTATGCTGATCCGAGGACTGCTGACAGGATGGCGCGAATTGCGTTGCATTTCTCACGCCGTTCCAAGAGGGAAGAGGATCTGTCACTGGTCGTGTGAAACGAAACTTGCCAACCGGGGGTTGCGCGTAAGGGATACCGAGGTACTGCGTTAGTCTTAATGTATTACTGATGGCTACCTATATTATAAAAAGTTACATAAGATGACAAAAGAAACTTTATCCAAAGATTAAAAATCCTAATTTTAATTAGTTTAATTTATCTTTTATTTCTTTTTAGAATTGAAATCAAAACGCAACACATAATTTGTTAAATATACTACTTGTTACTATTTTTCTTTTTTTCAAATTAAAAAAAGACACTTGGCCTGTTAGAAAGTTAGACTTAAATTATATTTATGTTTAAAATTAACTGTATATTTATGAACAATTTCGACTTAAACTTAATCGAACTTTAATTGATCAAAATTAAATAAAAAATGTCAAGCTTGTGTTTGAATAATAAATAGATAAAAGGTAATTGGGCCAAGGAAAGAGTAAGGTAAATTGTGACGTAAAATCACGGATTAATTGATGTTAATAAATAATTGTTTAATGTCAAATAAATGTCAAATATAAAAAGAATAAGACGTTTTGAACTATACGGAATCTTTTTCAGTTGAAATTAAAAGTTGTCACATGGAGATCAAATTTAAATAAGTTAATAATAAGTAAATAATTTAAATAAGTAAATTAACCGTATATAAAAAACATAATTCTGTCAAAAAAAATTAATTAAAATATGAAAAAGATATAAAGTCTAAAACAATGAACACTATATATACAGACATCGCATCGAATATTACCGCAGCAAATGAATTGTGTACATATTTTCGGCGCACGCTGTAATTGTGTGTGAAATATTTTTCTATTTAAAAGGCTGACGAACTTGACTGCTGTTTGTGACGCAACCTTAGAATAAGAAAAATTCTTAACGGAGAAATATTCTAAGGTTCTAAGGTCACAAACAGTAGTTAAATCCATCAGCCTTTTAAATAGAAAAATGTTTTACACACAATTACAGCGTGCGCCGAAAGTATGCGATTTATTTGCTGCGATAGTATTCGATGCGATATATCTGTATGTAGTGTTCATTGTTTTAGGCTTTATATCTTTTTCATATTTTAATTAATTTTTTGACAGAATTATGTTTTTATATACGGTTAATTTATTAATTTATTTAAATGTTATCTCCATGTGACAACTTTTAATTTCAACTAAAGAAAACTCCGTGTAGTTCGAAACGTCTTGTTCTTTTTATATTTGTTATTTATTTGTTATTTGACATTAAACAATTATTTGTTAACATTAATTATTCCGTGATTTAATGTCACAATTTATCACCTTGCTCCTCCTTGGCTGAGTTACCTTTTATCTATTAATTGATCAAAATTAATATTAATAATAAGTCTCATTGAATTAATGTCGTGGAAAAATGTATTTAATGAAATGACACAGTATTTCCATTTTTATCTTAATTTAAAATCATAATCCAAATTGTCCTAAGTTAACAGACGTAAAATCAACTTGTAGATGTGATCTTCGTCAAAAGAGTTAAATTTCTCTGTCAACTTCAGATAACGCGGAATGGCAAGTCTCAGCAAATTAATGTAAAAGCTTAAGACCGACAAGAACAAACACGATGTCGCACCTCTTTGCCGAGGACGGTTCCCTGACCCGGTATGTTAACGGTCGGGTTCTCGCGACTGACACCCTGTCGCGCAGAGGTCCTCTGAGCGCGGCTAACGTGGGTCCACTGGACGAGAAGCAGGGTAGACGCAAAAAGCAGCCACGTCGCGCGCCTCATCCTGCAGACTGACTAGAGTCCGCCAGGGAACGTACCGCGTCGGTTCCTCGAGCCACCTCCAGGGATTTGCTTCGCGTGACTCCCTACGTTTTCGCCTTACTCCTGCACAGTTCGCCCGCCCACCGCTCGCCCTCGGTGTGCCTTGGGTTCATTTTCTTGGGTTCGCGGTCGACACAATCAGCCGTGAGGGACCTGCGCTCTTTCACCCTTTTCACCCTTCGCGCTTTTACGTTCGACGGAAAATTCGTGATTCCGCCGCCTTCCTACCCCGAGGCGCGTGCGAAAAAGTATCAGATAAGGTCAATAACGGTTGTAACTAGAATATATTTCAGTGATAAGCCTGGTATGTTGTATCAAAACTGTATAATATTTGTATAAAATATTTTATACAAAACATTTATATAAAAGCTTCTAATTAGATTGATCAAAAATTATGCGTCGACGCACATCCAGTAATTATTTGTAACATTTAAATATATTTAAAGAAGGAATATTTACGTAGAGAGGATGGAGCTGTGTCATTCACGCTTCGGTAGCGTTAGAAATAGCATCGATGTCTCCCAGTCTATGGCCGTGAAATCGGCGATATCGTATAATATATTTATCAATAAAGAAGACCACAACGCGCGCGAGCTAGAAGCTGATTGATCGAGATAAGATGCATGATGGATAAGACGCAGAATGATGCAGGATAACAAACCTGCATACATGCACGTATATGTTAAGGTCAGACTCGAATACAATTTTCCACGGATCACAGGCGTTCATTTGCATAAAAGTATTAATCGCGATGCAAATAAGCGTCGGCGCGCGAATTGTAACCCGAAACTGTATCAAGCCACCCGGTGGCATCCTCGCGTTATTACAGGGCGCACGTGAACACCGTATCGTAACGATTGACCTAAAAATTCAGTTAACGGCAGAATTTTGAAATACGGATGACACTTCGTCGATAGGATGTATGAAATACTGCGACGTGTTATACATATAAGTATATCGTTGTTGTAGCACGCAGGAGGAGCGAACGATGGAAATTTTACTGCCGCATTTCACCTCACTGTTTTTCTTGGACTCGCGAACTCTTGCCGCAGCTCATTCTAATTAATTCACATAATTTGTTTATGATCGATAATGTTTGCAGGGTGGAGAAGTACGTATCAGAGACGTCGAATGAAGAGTTTCGTTAAGCGTTGAAGGCCTTGAAGATCGATACAGGGGTCTTTCGCCCCGAAGAAAGAGAAAGAGAGAGAGTCGGAAGGGTGAGAGGGTGGTAGGGTAATCGCTGTCATTAAGATATAATCTTCAAGCACCTTCCAACTAGCGCGACCTTGAACGTTGCGCAATCCGCAATTATCTGTGTCCGGCCGAAAAGTCCTTTCTTCAACCTCGATCGTAATTACGCTCGGCGGGAATGTGTGGCGTGCCGATATCAAATTACTCTTATAAATTAAATAGCGAAACTTGCAACAATTTTTTTTATCATGTCCATGAATTATACAAGCGATATCTTTTCCGGAAAAGAAGCCTTCCGTTTCTGATAACGATTGTCGAGATTTTTTATCGTTGTTCTACTTTTTGTTGTTTTGTTCCTTTGTTTTTTTCATTGCTCTGTTTTTGCTCTATTTATCATTTATCGCTTATTCGACGCACGATCGTTTCAATTTTTGTTGAAAGATTGTCAGTCGGTTAGGTATGCGAATTATCGACGCAAACCCCATTCAGTGCATTTTTTTTTCTCAACAGCAAAGGCACAACTGCACTTTTCTCGCTATACCGCCATTCGAAGTCGAGCACAGTACCGTAATACGCAACGTAAACTAAAGGTGTCACGAAATTTGTGGACGCAAAGTCTTTTACAAAATTCTTCGACACTCTTTCTCTTCTCCTTTCTCTCCAACACATTTACCTGGATACAAAATAAAAAAAATTACTGAAATTATAAAATTCAGAGACATAAATCTAGATCGAAATCTGATTGGAACCTCTTCCGTGAGAATGGAATCAATTTATAGTTTAATATGAGTATTCATAAATATTTAAATTAACTTGCGAGCATTTAGACATGGTTTTATTGAGATCAAGTAATTCTCATAAACATCATAGATGCATTTTGCATAATAGTAATCTTACAATGATCGCGTATAATTAAATGATAAATATTAATACTAAAAATAGTATCAGAATGTAATTGAAAATTTTTATAATTTTTAAAAAATCTTTCATAGGTATTTCAAAAAATTAAAAAAATATAACAAATTAATTTATTTATATATTTCTTTTCTATAAAAATACGCAAACTGAGATAGGTGTAGAATAATAAACACATACGTATTTAAATGTAAAAAAATATTATTCAAACACAATTAAGAATAAATAAGAATTCAAAATAATAATATAATTATATGATAATAATATTATATGATAATAATAAATCAATAAAACAGTATAAATAGTGTAGTTAAAATTGTTTTAATTAAAAAATTATGAATTTCTATATATACGTAAGGTTTGTAAATGAATGACATTTTAAAAGAATGGCATTTCATCTCTTTGCTTGTTCCAATTTCTCCGTTTACTCCGACTTAGTACGAACCTGGTCAAAGGCTTGCTCAAGTGTAGCGAGTACAGCACCCGAAACAACGGGAGCGTACGTGAACTCCAGGTGTTGTTTACTCCAGTTTATTCGTCAATGTGTGCTCCTCATTGAAATTATACAGGCGGGGAAAACGCGGGAAGATGAGTGTACGAGAATTTGACGACTCGAAGGGAACCGTTCGTGACTTATCTGCAGTCCGACATCCCTATTCGACGAAACGGATGTAACTTTTCTTCGTGTACCGCGTGGTACCGCGTCGTGCGTTGACTCATACCTGCTCGTGCTGCACATTCCGTACGTGTAACTCATAACGCAAATGCCGCGGAACGGAGGCCGGGACTGAGCGCGCCCGCGGTCAATTAATATAGAACGCGATAAAAATCACCCACAAAATCACGATGATAATCGCATCCCTCTTGTTCTTCTGTGGCATTTACTTTGCGTGCGCTCAGAAGTATGAGGGTTGTTTTCGGAGCTCCGATCACGAACTACCCATCCCGGCCTTGACGTACTCCAGCACGCCCGTCGACTGCATAAAAAGATGCCGTTCTCAATATTACATGTAAGTGAGCAATGCATCTGAGCTACAGATTGATATTGAATGAGTCAGGATTGTAATCTTTTTTTTAACAGGTTTGCGGCGCTAATGAACGGGCAGCAGTGCTACTGCATCAGCAAATTCGGTCAGGATGGTCCATCCACTAGCTGTACTGCAGTCCCCTGTGCCGGTGATCCTAATAGCTATTGCGGCAGCTACGAAGCTATGAGCATTTACGCTACCGGTCAGCAAGGTACGATTCGTAGCAACGCTAGTCCTCTACTTTATGTAACTTTTATTACTACTTGCAATGTATTGTATACACGTGTGACAAAATGCTAAACTACCCTCAATGTACGGTTAATCCAGTGAAATCTCTAACATATCGGAATATGTTACATGGAAAGAATACGTGTATCTTTTTTTGTATAGGGCCAAGTCCACCGAGAAGAGTATTGGTGACCGAGGAAAAGAAAGATGCTCTCAGAGTAATATGGCAGCCGCCAGACATACCCAACGGAAACGTGACATTTTATACCATCCGCGCCGTCGTCGTGAAGACGCACTCGAGCAACATGTTGCCACCTATCGAGAGCCAGATTCAAGGGGGTGCGTCGAACATGACGACTCTGAGAGGTCTACAGCCTGGCACGAAGTACAACATATCTGTCACCGCCAGCAATACGCAGGGACTCAGCGATCCGGCTTACACTACGGCGTGGACTCTGATCGGTTCTCCCGAAAAACCAACCGTCCCCGAAATATTGGCACGCGGAGACAGCACGATTACCGTCAGGCTTACTGAGGGCCACAGCGAGTACGGCCCGATCAGCGCGTATCAGGTCGTGGTTGTGCAGGCTGGCACCATACCGCCGGTCGACGAAGAGTACTTGAATTACAGCGCCGCGTCGCAGAAGGGCTTAAATTACTACGTTACCGCGCAATTCGATCCGTTGGACTTTCATAGATACAAAAAATTCACCGTGGGCGATGGAAAAATGATCGACGGTTATTACAACGTTCCGTTGAAGGGCCACTACGTCACCGCGCAAGTCGGCCTGGCGGTAATCTCGCGGGTGGCGTCGGATGTACAACGTTCCTATTCCGATTTGACTAATAACTTGCTCGGTCACGAGAGGCCAGCCGCGAATCAGATGGACTCGACCGCTCTCGTGCTCTGCATAGCGATCACGCTGCTGAGCATACTGCTCGCCATTTCGATACTGGTGTACTTTGTGCTGCGACGGCGACACGAGAGATTCCACATGCAGAAACTGCCGGAGCAGCAGGAGCTCACGTTGCAGGGCCCAGTGTACGAGGTGGACAACATGGGCTACATTCCGGAGGACATTCCCGAGAGAGTGAATCACTATCAGGAGCTGAAGAAGAAGGTCTGGAGTATACCGCGAAGCTCCCTGTCCGTCGACAGTCACCACATCGTACGCAGGGGACGTTTCGGCAGCGTGCACACCGGCACCGTTCTGAAGGACGACGGGTCCTGTCCGGTGACGGTTCACACCATAGCCGACGGCGCCCTGAAGGGATCCGACAAGAGGCACATGCTGAGAGAATTGGACGTGTGCATTCGTGCGGGTTCCATGAAGTATCTCGCGAGCCTCGTGGGAACCTGCGAGACCACCGACACGCTGTACGTCGTGCTGGAGCTGCCACCGCAGATCTTGAAGAACCGTTTGTTGGGCGCGCGATCGGGGGACGTGTTCCCGATAGACCGAATACTATCCATCTCGTCCTCGATCGCGGTCGCCCTGCAATATTTGGCGAGCCACAAGATCATCCATAGTCGTCTATGCGCGCGAAGCGTGGGACTGTCGAGCGACTGGACGCCGAAACTCATGGGCCACGGTATCTCCAAGTACGCCTTAGAGGACGTAAAGTACGCAAGGTGGACGGCTATCGAGTGCTTCGACAATCAGAAGAAGCATCAACCGGGCGTGATATGGTCGTTCGGCGTACTGCTCTGGGAGATGTTCAGCATGGGCGGTACGCCGTACTCGAGTTTGACGCTCGACAGCGAGGTGGAGGACGCGGTTATGCAAGGTGTTCGGTTACCGCAATTGTTAGACGTCACAGATCCGATTTACGAAGTCATGTCATCCTGCTGGCGAGACGATCCCGAGGAGCGGCCGACGTTCGATGAACTCACACGATTGGTAAGTAAGGAACGAAAAATCGATTGTTAATCGATAGGTATGTTACTCTAAATTATATTTGCATGTTTTTTTTATATTGTAGGATACCCTGAGTATTTGTCCTATTACTGCAATCACGGAGCCGTACTTACCGGAATTGGAGTTGAATTAATATTCTTGTTTGCGTATCCTTAGGCATACCTGCATTTACTTAACAGCGTATCGAATTCGAAGTTGTAAATATCTCTTTGTGTTCACGAGAATCTCGTAGATATTATCGTTACCAGCGTACGTATACGTTTATGTGGCATATCTGCATTTTTATCTCTGACATCCCAAACTAAAATTTAAATTTTATTATAATAATGTAAGTAACGTAAGGTAAATGTTATGAAAGCATTCATACTAATTCCGTCCATGTTTAGTGAAAAATAATTGAAATTAGTATGTAAGAGCTAATTGTAAGATAAGATTGTATCTATCTACATAGATATAATGCATCGAGCATTGCGGTAGAAAATGATTTTATTTTTTCAACGTTTCTACATTATATATTACATTCGTAATATATACATTACATATTACATTTGTTCGTAATTGTCTCTTTTACATGAGATTTTAATTTACAGCAATACCAAGGCAGAGAAAATACTTTATATTATCTGTTGGTTGCGAAAAATATGAATGTATATTTTTATGAGTATCTTTCGGTTACTAATGTTTTAGTATTTGCATATTTAAATATTTATGTTGACGTACTTATTTCGCTAATATAACGCTGTCACTTCAAAAGTACAAATATATTATTATCAAATTAATACGCGCGTATCTGCAATGTATATGTCTTTAAACGAACAAATAATATAACCAGCCAAATTGCTGCAAAGAATAACAGTTTGAATATAAAACAAAAAATGTAATTTAAAGACATTAAGATGTTACTATTTTTTTAGTACGTATCTCGATTTTTTTATACATGTGATTTATGCCATATAAATTGTACTTTTGTTTTAAGTTGCAATATCGATTTTTCTAATGCGTATTTTTTAATTTGCCAATGTACGTTATAATGTACGTTTCTGTTGTATATGTTCCGTCCTTTTTTTATAGAAGCATATATACTTTGTATTTATGCAGAAGTTTTTTTTATAAAAATATTATATTATATAATATAATAATATCGTTATATTATAATGTCTATACTGTTTATATATTAAGGCAAAAAATACAATTTATATATATATATATTCTTTTCTTTTCACGCTGCTTTTACGCTTCTTATTCCAAATGAAAATAAAACAATTATTGCTTAGCTTGAAGAAAAAAAAAATGTTCTAACACAAACTTAATCTTAAAGCAGGATCATACAATCTGTTTTTAATCAAACAGAAATTTACTACTTTCAGATTCGTAATCTAACAGTTAACTCAGTAAAAAGAAGTTATATTTCTTTACTAGTCATTCGCTCAATTTCTTATGAAGAAAAATTGTATTACGCGTTAGCTTTTTACGTTATCGTCCATTAATCCAGGACGATTATTTTCGGAACGCGGAAGATATTTTTATGTCGTATGAGGCGACAAGACCTTGCTCGAGTGGGAATGCGTCGGTTTAGGACCGATCGTGGGTGTCCTCGAAACGGGACACAGAAGCTGTTTGTACGCCTCCCTGTACAGTTTGTTGGTGCCGGCATAAATAAAAGGGTTTACCACCGCGGATGCCCATGCAAGCACGGATGCAACTATGTGAAGTATCGGAATCTTCATCTTGTCATCGATCACGTTCACTAGCATCAGCGGCATGAAACACATCAGGAAACAGAGGAATATAGTGAGCATCAATCTGGTCACTCTGGAGTCCTCCCGTCGTTGAAAGCCGCCGCCGCCTGGACGACCGCTTATCGCCGCGTGAGCCTCGAGATTTTTCCGGCTTTTCCGCACGCGCCAATATATGCAGAGATAAGAAACACTGATCACCACGCATGGTACGAGAAAGCCCAGAACGAACAGGAACTTCTTCGGGCTCGAACCATTTTTCCGCAGTATGGTGCACGAGAAGGTGGCTGGATCCAGTCCTAGGGTGCCCCAGATGCCTAACAAAGGCGGCAGCAGCATCAGGAAGCTTAGGGTCCATATGCCTATTAACATCAGCGTTATGCCGCGACCAGTGTATAATTGGTTGTAAATGTCCGACTGTGAGATTAGTATATATCTGAAAAAGAAAACGAAATTTTAGCATGCGTAACTACTAGCGTATATTCTAAAAATATATATTCGATGTATTCAAACTATATATCTTTAAGACATAGGTATATTTTTTTTCAGACACACATACACACACAAAATATATATATGTATATCACTATATATTTTTAAAATATATATATATCTCTTTTTTTATGAAAATTCAAAGGAAGAGAATTGTTGTTAAAATTTACCTGTTGATAGTAATAGCCACCATACTGAGCAAAGATACAGCGACGTTCCCATAGAAGAATAAGGGGAATAACGTGCATAGGGTCTCGCCCAGAACCCATGCTTCGTTCAAATATCTACTGGCGGTTAGAGGCAAGTTTACCGCCGAGAAGATCAAGTCGGAGATGCTTAGGCTTATCACAAACTTCGTGGTGGCGTGTCGTCTCAGTCTCGTATATTTTAATAATGCGACTACCGTTACTAAATTACCTGGAATTCAGATATAGGATTCGTCGTTAAAGAATTGAAGTCGCTGTGAAGGTAAAACGATTGAGTGATATAAAATGTTACCTAATACTCCAATAATGCTGAATATTATAGCGCAAACAGCAGCGATGATAGTCACGGAGCGTGCATATGGCTTGAAGTCTCCATCCTCCGGGGAAGGGATTGTGTCGTTTGCCGCAAAATGCTCCATCTTTTAGCGAATACGCAGGAAACAGTTTTTCTTCCTTCGCATCCTTCAAACAGTCAAAAATCGCCGTGCTTCACGTGCTACAAAAAAAAAGAAATACATTTAAAAAATTCACTTTAATTTTAAGATATTTTAATTTCAAACGTCTTGCTGTTAATTTTTATCTTCTAATTTTTTTAACAGCTCTCAATTTATGAAACTTAAAACATATGACAAAAATAACAGAAAAAAGTAGAAAAAAGATGGAGAGTTATAAAATTAATTTTTCATTTTTTGGATAATCATTAATTTATTTAATTAATGGTTTTTTAGATTAATTTGGGAACACGGATTGCTCTTAAAGATTGTTTTTTAATTCACCTATCTCTCGCGAAATAGTCGCGATCGGACCAACGACCCTCGCATCGCACGTAATTAAACGCGCTAACTTTCCTCATATACTCTTCGTTTACACTTCTCGTTACTCCTTCCTTCATTCATTGGTTTCTATCAGTTTCATTAATTCTCTGAATTTTCTCGCTGAGAAAAGAGAGGCATCAGAGAGAAAGAGAGAAAACACTCCTCAAGATATTCCGAGGCGTCTTATCACGTATACCGCATCAATTAATTTCCATATCTCTTCACGTTCGCTCGTTCTCCAGTTAAGAACACATCATTAATCATACCGATAAATTTTTGTGACCTTCTCAGAATACTGATCCCTGCCTGGTGGCCGCGACAACAACGCGAACTTTGATCTCGAACGGAATCGTTTTGTGACACTACATTGTAGCTATTGTTAACTCGCAAAAGGTATTTCTGCAGAAATTACTGTAGTACTTTATGGCGTCCAATTAAGTCGCTATCTCCGAACAATTCGCCCCAATTATCCTCTTCCTTCCTTGTAATTGGCTCTTGATCGTTGCAATTCAACTTCTTCTTTAAACAAACTCGTTTTCCTCGTTTAATTAAACATTCACTTTCAGATGTCTACGTTATGTACGTATCCATTATCATTTTCCTATTTCTCCTCTATTTTATTTCTTCTTTGTACACAGGAAGTGGTTTTTTTCCATTTAGCGTATTATCACTGCCAACTTATCACTAATTTATTTTAAAATTTATTTTAAAAAATTAACATGTTTGTCTCTTTCTTTAATTAATCCTGTATTTATTGATATGTAAATATTGTGGACGGTTAAAGCGATACTTGAACTGCTTCCGTTATTTCGGCTGACGCTCGTCCGCAGACTAACGAACTCCGCTGGCGCGTATACCCTTTACGACTACACCACAAGTCTTCTTATCTAACTCACTCGATTTAACTCCACCCCTTCTCTTCTTCTTCTTCTTCTTCTTCTTCTGCTGTACTTCTTCCTTTTCTTCTTGTATTTTTCTTCCGCTTTATTCCGCGTCTGTAATTTCGCTACGATCTCAGCATTCAAAATCTCGTCGGATTTATTTAATGCATCAATAAATGATTCAAATTTGGAGTAATTAATTTTTCATATTTTTGGACGTGACATTTATCACGACACAATCGTGTTTATAATTACACAGTATTCTTTTAAAAAATGACTGATAATTATCTTAAGTTTGGAGAGAGCGAGCGAGAGAGAGAAAGAGAGAGAGAGAGAGAGAGAGAGAGAGAGAGAGAGAGATCGCCAATAAAATTAAATAAAGGAAAAGTATCACGAAAGAAAATGCCCAATAATATAATTGAATTTTGATAGTTTGGATTGATTTAAATTTAAATAATATAATTTTTTATTGAAATAATAAACCCAAAAAACAATTTTGATTAGCAATTTAAAATTAATTTAAATTTTATTTAAATAATTTATGTTTATATAAATGCAAATCCTTTTGCTGTAGAAATGGAATGAATGTATCTTATATTATCATGTTTCGAAAATTAATACTGATTAAAATTCGTAGGAATTGTGCCGATTGTTCGACAAGAATCAATTCATTTAGCTTATCGGCTATGCCCGCTAAATCATAATAGCATCATCGTGAATTTCTTTTGTTTTGATACATTGGGAATATAAAACATCTATTTAATGCACCGTGCACTTTAAGTGAGGCGTGTTGTTCCAAAAATAGCTATCGGGAAGATACTACGCTCTGACGATGTATGCGATTATCATCCTAACTGGCTTATTCCATTTGTCGCACTCCATTTCATTCTGTTTTCATCCATTTCGTTGTTTGCTTCGCATGATCGAAAGTTTATTTGACTAACTCGGGCCGCACCTCGCTTTATTTTCCTTTGGAAAGAGCCGCATCAAATTGTCGGAAGAGGAAAATCGATAAAGTTTGATTGCAAAATTGCAATATCATTTAATCGCGTATTAATTAAGCATAAAAATAAAAAAAGAACCTTGAACTCTGCCTCGGAGGAAGTGAAGAACTTCGCGGAACCGACTCTCGAGGTATCACTCAGTGATTTTAAACACTCGGTATATTCACGTTCTATAAGATGTAAGAAGCATGTTTGTTTTTCTTATGTCTTATTTTCATATTTTGTTGATTTTTGCTCAAGAGGACAACAATATAATTTAATAATAACAAAATTAAATATACATGTAATAAAAATAAATAATAATTTTACAGACAATATAATGAAAAATAACACATAATATACACATAATAAAAATAAAATAATTTTACATACAGATATAAATAATTTTTAAAAGTAAGAAATACGTATATTTTTTTATTTTAAATTATTCTAACTCACGCCATGTAATTTTTATTTTTCCGGAACAGTGTATGGGCAAATAGATTCCTGAAGAGTAGTTCGCGTATCACGCAAATTACAGAGTACGTCGTATGTCTAATTGAAAGTCACATTTGTTTATGCCCGATACGCATGCTCCGCACATCCATTACATCTCGAAGCACGTGGTGTTGTCGAAATATATCCGCACGTGAATTATCTTGGATAGCACGTGCCTTGCCTGCACCACTCGAACTTTTTATTCTATCACGTGAATCACTCGAACTTTTTATTCTATCACGAAATACAGTCGCGTTATCCACATTCACGAAACTGCCAAACACTTTATCTCATTCCGACAAACAGCTACGACAAAACTGTCCTCGATTCGCTCTCGTCTCTGAATCGTCACGACGCGACGGTAAATATAACGACTGGCACACCGGCCAAACGGCGAATAAGCGAGCTCGCTTCCCCGATTCCGAGCGATCGACGAACGCGAATGTGACTTACATCCGTAGGCAGCAGCTGTCAACGGCCACAAAGGGCAACCGAACAATCGGAAAGGAGTGGCTCTCGACAAATAAAACTCACCCTACTGCCTTCTTTCATCCCCGCTGCGTCAACGGCGCCGCTTCGGCCGGCTGTGTCGGGGTCTTCTGGCTGATTAAAGGTAAGCTTAGATCTCGTGGGGATCCCTTGCTCTTTGTAGAGGGAAACGTCTTGTTACAAGGAAACGTCATACCGTGCACCGAGTACAGCGCAGCGAAGTGATAGGAAAGATATTTTAGATTTTCGTGCACGTCACGTATTCAGTTTATTTTAGATGATTTATAATTCCTGCGTCAGAATTCTATTTATAATTTCGTGTTTTGATGTATGTGTGTATTTTAATATATATTTTATATATGTATGCATTTGGTTCTCAAATATTTTCTGTATTATATGGCACATGTGATTAGAAATCGAATTTTATTCTGAATTCTATTTGTAGATCGTTTATTATTAGTTACTGCAGATTGTTTGAAATGAGCTGTACAGTGCAATGTTTGGGACAAGAAAATTTAAGAATTAATTGCACTTATTTAAATGATTTTGTAGCAAAATATATAATCAGATATAAATATCTTCTTGTTTCTAAAGTAAAGTTCTATCATCTGACGAACGATAACCGCACTGACAATTTAGCGGTTATTAGTCATGTATGTGTCGTAGATTATTTTTCTGGTTAACCACATGTAAAAAGAACAAAAGAAGCGAACGTGTCTCGAGCAACAGATTAATTGGTGTGAATCAATTCAAAGGAACTTCAAAAGAAATATCTTTCATTTCTATTCAATAAATTTTGTACAAGAATAGAGTATGCTAAATATTTCGACGTGTTATACATACGATAAATCGTTTGTGTCATTTGGAATGTATTTTTCATTTTGTATTTATTTTTGTCTCCGTTTTTATTTACGTGGTAAGATTCTCCGAGATACGAAAAACAATTCAAAGGAACTTTTGTATAATAACCGTCAGTTTCTGCCATCGAATGTTTCGCCAAGTATTCTGTGGGAATAAAGCTAATATCGTTCGTAACGCATTGAAAGGTAAATACTCAAAAGGATTTAGCAATCTTTGTACAAATATATATATCGATTGATATATCGTTTATCATCTTTGAGAGATACAAAATCTCGTAGCTTCGCAGAGTTATCATTATAAAAACGTCTTTAAAAACTCGTGGTCGAAAATTACGTGGCGGTTCGAATGAGACTCGCTAAGCCGCGTAAAATCTACTCTCGGACATAATGCATTATTTATTCGCTATGTATGCGCTCGTGCATCATCAGTCACTGTGATAATATCGCGTGCCCTGGCTACAGTTCTCAGTGTCGGGTTAAAGTGTGGGTCAGTTGGACAAAATCGGGCACCGTCTTTGAGGTGTCACGAAACAACAAAGAATAATCCTCGTTAGGTATGCCCGTACTAGAACGACGTAGAGAGAGGTTCGGAAAATTATTACCGTAAGAAAGATAAATTGAATTGGAACACTCCGATTCAATTTAAGAGAAAAATTTATTACCCGTTGCTTCTCATTAGATTTTCCTGTTGGCAAAGTCCCTTTAATTTAAAAAATCAAAGAGTGTCCTCTTCTTTCTTCTTTACAGGGCATGGGATAAGAATAATTTTTAAATCGCGTTAATTATTGTTAATTGAAAAATCCAAATATACATTTGACATAGAGATAACAGTGATTTCTTTGGTGAGATGCAAGACATGTGTTTTTTCTCTTGTCTGTTTGTTAAGGTTTTAAAAACAACGGTCCGAAAATTCCGAACACATCCTCGATGAAAAATCGACGTTTTATGCGATAATAGTTTTCCGAGGCTCTCTTTGCGTCGTTCTAGTTTTCTCACCTCCGCGGAGAACCACTGATTCGCGTACTGAATGAACCCATTGTGCGCGGCTTGTTGGACGCATATGCCATTTGAATTCAACAGTGCGCTATTCACGAAATATTCGTGCGCGCGCGCGCGTATGTTGGTTCTGAAAGGAAAAGGGCATTTTTAAGGAATGTCCCGAAACGACAAATAAAAATATTCTTCTCCGTTTATCTATCACGGGGAAACCTTCCTGTGTAGGTCCCTTTCAGGACCAGAGTCCGCTCGACATTGCGGTGACATTTGATGAAGGGGGACCGCGCACATGGCTTCGACGTAACCGGGCCTCTGTAATAATAAACAACAAAACCTATTTCCGGGCCCTACAAATCAATTACGACGTGTTGAGAAAGATGAGACTCAATGGTGTTACTTCATTTAATCACACTGATTCCAGCCACTTGATAGGCATTGATTGGGCAATTACGTACACTGGCATGTGTATCATATTATTTTATGAAAAAATACGCGGTGTAAGACAGGAAGTATTTTATCAGCGATGATATCGCCTTGTCCGACAATTTCCTCGCGTGATATCGCACTATAAATTGCAACGCAGTTGCAATGCAGTACGCGGGCAGATAAGCGATTGTTTTAAATTGCAGATTTTTGCACGTGCGACAGAAAGATTTTCGTATTCGAATATAATCGGAAGACAGTACGCAATTAAGGATCGATAGGTGTCGCCGGAATGTATCCACCCCTTTCTTCTTTTTAGCAACTTATTTATTTCTCTCTTACATTACAGTATCGTAATATTGCTTATATATAATATGACGTTAAATATTGAATTCTTTTTGGCTTGATCATAGCGTCGTTCGCCCACTTTTAAACGAAACTCTCGACGATATCCGATGTAACGTGTATGAGGATCGATCGCGTGCAATGATGATATAAATAACGGAATCTTGTTCCTTTCTCTTTTACATCGCCAGGATAATTATACGAATTTCGTCGGCCTCTCTATTATATTTCTCGCGTGGAATTCCGCCATTCTTTTATCACGAAAAAATCAAGATTGTAACTGTAAAAAAAAGATGTAAAAGTGTAAAAAGATAAAAAAGATATAGAACCGTTGAATCGTAGATTGGATTTATAAGTATGTAACATTAAATATTTACAGATGCGCAAACTGTAATTATTTACAGGCACCGTAATGATCGACAAGGCCACTTTAAGTCTTTCGTCCGTTTGTAGATAAAATGTGCGTGTCTCGGCGATATATCGAACGTTTCTCGTATTCGATAGCAGAATATCTATTTTAATATCTTAATCTTGTATTACATTTATTTTAATTATTTACATTACTTTTTAATTATTTTTAAGTGTATCGTCTATGGAACACGAGCTTAATACTTCGCTACGGTGTTTCTTTAAGTACTATGTGTAAATAAAATGGCGTATGTATGTGTCAACAGATAGAACGTGTAAAATATTCTTATTATATAAAAGTAGAAAATTGCGCTACGAAAAATAGAAAAATATTAAAAATTGCAAAAATGAATAAGAGAAAATTTAGCGAAGCCAAAAGCTAGAGAAGATAGAATCTTGAAGATCGTGCTCGGAGCGATGTTTTTATAATAACCGACGTACAAAATCATTTTCTTTACAACTACTAATGGCCCCTCCATTTATGGCACTAATAATAATCTCATCGCTTTTCGCAATATTATCCAGAATAAGTTGCGAATGCCAAATGTATATTTGTAAATGCAATATGTAAATACGCATATCCTCATCAAGGTAAAACTCACGGCTATTGCACAAGTATAAAGCACCGACTTTTATTAAGATCTAACATATCTCGCGGTAAAATGTAGTAGTGAGATGTACACTGGAAAGGGATCTTGTCTATAGAGAGATTCTACCGCGCGGACAGATATCTGTTCCAAATGTAATAAGAAAAAGAAGATCCACTGGTTATCGTACTTTGCGGACGAAATTCGATCGGAAGATAAAAGTGACTCCCTAACTGATTGCGATGAATTTTAAGTTGTACACTGTCTGTACAACTGCGACTTCTTCTCGATCTCCGCCAGATGTTTTTCCATCTCCATCGTCAGCGCGTCCACGTCGCTCATCAGATCCGTTAACAGTCGCTCGTTGTCTTTATAAACGCTCTCCATGCCGTCCAGATCCTTAGACTTGGTTGACGTATCCGCCGTCAGCTCGGAGGCACGCTGCAGGAGTCTCTTCGCCCGCTGAATGTCGCCCTTGCTCTTGTTGACCCGCTGATTCAGTGACTCGTCCGCCCTCTTGTACTCCTCCGACAGTTTCTTCGTCTTGCCATCGATTAACTGCGCCTCGTCGGCGACCTTCTTTGTCTCCGTGCCGATTTCCGTCAGGATGAAGCCGTTCTTCGCAGATTGCGTCTGAAGCTGCTTCAAACGGGCGTCCAGTGCCTCCACCGTTTGCGTGGTGCTGTTAGCCTGGATCTGGGCGGCCTTCGTCACGTCGGAAATGTCCGCGAGATCCTCCTGCGATTTGGCAACGTCAGCTTCCGCCTTGTCGATCGCGTCCCGCGCCAGGTGTTGCGCGTTCTGCGCGTCGTTCAACTGCTGGACCACTTTGTTCGCCAAGGTTTGCATCTCGATGGCCAGCTTTTTGGAGCTATTGGCGCGTTCCTCAAGATCGTGCGCCAATCGTAGATCGTCCTTGGTGTCGGATAGAATTTTTTCGGAGTCGGTGAGAGAGCCCACGATGCTCTTGATACGATCGGCCAATCGCGTGATTTCATCCGGCTCCAGTTGGATATTCTTCGCAAGCACTTGGTTTGCGAGATCTCTCACCATAGCTGGTGTAGGTTGGTCCTCATCATTCAGAGTGTTCCAGATTCGATTGGTTATGTCTGAGAGGTCCTTGGTAATTTTGTCGGAGCGATTGCGCGCCTCCCATGCGTAGTTGAAGGCATCTTGAGCGTTCGATCTCGCCGCTGTCGCGTCTTGCTTGGTTTGACTCATCTGAAAATGATTAAATCATCGAATAAATCACAGAAACAATAATTGTAGAAACAATGAATAAGTTTTAGGAACAAAGAAGTTTATAAAAATTCTATGAACATTTATAATATAATTTTTTAGATGTAATAAATTATTCTTAATAATTTATTCTTAGGAATTATAAATAATTTAAGAATAACTAATCTATAATTACATTGCGTAATAGTTGCTCAGCCTCGTCCTTATGGCTCTTGATCTTGGCAGCTTGCTGCTTGGCAACATCTAGAGCTTGATTGGCTTTGCTGACCGCGCCCACGTCGCAAGATAATGCTCCGCAGAAGCCGCAGCCTGCACCACCGCAGACGGTACTACAATCCGTTACATTGTCGCCGCACATCCGCAGATTCAGTTCGGGTATCGCCATACCGAACGTCTTCAGTTTCTCATTCAGCTTCGTCAGTGACTCCTTGTTTCTCTCTTGGGCCTCGTTCACGGAGTCGCGATTCTTCGTCAGGAGGTTCTCGGTATGCTTGCGGAATCGTTCCGCATCGGTCAGGATGTTCGTAGTATCGTTTGCCATTTTCTCGGCCTGTCTGGACTGCTCGGCCATCTGCTGGGTCACGTTCAGAGCGCCCAGAACATTCTCCTCCTGCAACTTGGTGGCATTACCCCGCAAATCATCGGCGGCCTTCTTCAGGCTGTTCGTCCTCTCCCTCAAATTCTTCAACGCGCCGTCGCCGAGACTAACTCGCTGATTGAGATTCTCCAAGTGATTGTTCGCTTCCTCCAACTGCTTGGCCGACTCGGAGATATTCTTCTCCAACTCGTCGGCCAAGTCGTCTAACGCGTCCAGATCTTGACTCTGGATGGTGGTGTTGCTGATGAGGTCTCGCACTTCGTTCAGGGACTCCTCCATATCGTCGAATTCCTGGCTGTACACGCCGGTCGTGCCGACCTTCTGTATCCTCGACGCCTCATCAATGACCGCGTTCGACTTGTTCCTGAGACCGTCCAGTATCAGATCCCAATTGTCGAAGCACTCGCCGCACGGGCTACACTGCGGAGCCTCGCCGTGGTAACCGCGGTCGCACTGGTCGCACTTCTCGCCGCCGATACCTTTGTGGCAAACGCATACCCCAGTCTCCCTGTTGCATTGCTGGCTTGCGGAACCGATCAGGTCACATTCGCACGGATAACACTGTACGTTCGGGTTGCCCCAGAAGTTTGTCTGGCACTCGTTGCACCGCCTGCCTCCGAACTCTGGTCTGCATTCGCAAGTGCCGTCGTAGGGATTGCACCTATACGCGGAAATAAAATATTAATTGACTGTTTTTTACGTAGACTTTTTTTGGATCTACAAAACAATGATCTAATTTTCTAGTTTATAAGTAAATTAATCTTCAGCCTGAGAAAACTAATTTTTTAAAAATTACATTTGGATTAATTTTAGATTATTAAAACATTATTTTTTTTTTTAAATTACATTTGAATTGATTTTCTACTGTGAAAAGAATAAACCAGATCACTATTTGGTATAAAATCATTCAATTAAAAATGCCAAGATACATCGAAGTCTTATATATTCATAAAAAATACTTCTGTAATAAGAAATTATAAAATTTCAATTTTTGCGAGAATCGAACCTGTCTGAAATACTTCCAACTACGTCGCACTCGCAAGGGTCGCAGCCTTCTCCGCTGGCTATCCTCCAATGATTCACCTCGCAGGAGTCGCAAAGCTGTCCTATGACATGCGGCAGACACGGACATTGTCCGGTACGATGGTCGCACGGTCCCGCGAGCTTGTCGGTGCCTAGGACGTTGCATCTACAATCTTGACAATCCTGCCGCAGAGCGTCCCCGTAGAATCCCGCTTTGCACACCTCGCAAGTTGGACCGTCGGTGTTAAACAGACATTGGAGACAATGGCCGGTGTACGGATCGCAGTTACCGGCGCGACGTAAGTCCGTATTGTTGTTGCAGTTGCAAAATTGACAGTTGCCGCCTGGCACCTCCGGATTGCCAAAATAATTCTCGGCGCAATGCTCGCAACGGGGTCCGGAGTATCCCTCGAAACACTCGCACACTACGTCCTTCGTTATTGAGTCTAATGAACAACCGTCGGCGTAGGAGTGACCGGATTCACGTGTGCCTGTTAAAATAAAATATATAATAGTAATAATAAATAAATAATAAATAATATCTTTGATAAATATTTTAATTTTTTATTAACAAATTTTTTTTTAATTAACAGTTAATGTAAAATCTGAAACTGTACTCACCTGGACAAGGACACGCCCTGCAAGGAATATACACTTCAGCCTTATCGCCTTCAGCCTTATTCCTAATCCGGGGTTCGCCATAGAAATCATCGAGGCAACGGTCGCATTTGGGCCCGGTGGAGAAATCTCGACAATTGATGCAGACTCCGGTCTTCGAGTCGCAGTTCTCCGCGTGTCCGTTGCACTCGCAGCGTTCGCAATGGGGGAAGTTCCAGAAGCCAGGCTCACACTGACCGCAGGTCCTGCCGTAGGTATTGGGGCGACACTTGCAACGTCCGGTCTCGACGTCGCAGAAATTGTCGAGTGCACCGACCCCATCGCAGTCGCAGGGGATACATCCCTCTGGACCGAATCCGTAGGTGCCCGGCGCGCAACGGTCGCAACGTCTGCCGACCACGTTCGGTTTACACGGGCACATTCCGCCGTAGTTCTTGCACAGAAGACTGCGCGAGCCCGTTGGGTTACATTCGCAAGCTAGAATTCAATTCGTGTTCTTGTAAGTGTGTAATTAAACAAGAAAGATTAAACATGATATGAAAAATTAAAGTATGTACATCATTAAGAATAATGTACAAACTTACAATGAGCGCCATCAAAAACGTAATAGCCGATGCTATTCTGATACTTTCTGCAGACGTCGGGCACGTTATTCCACACGCTGTTGACATCATTGTATAGTTCATTACAGCGGTAACCTTCGTATTCTTGGCGGCGCAGTTCACCAAGACCCGGCGTCTTGAAGAAGGGTATCGCGTCTATCCTTGGTTTCAGAACAATCTGCAGAAATCATACAAACGCACACATATAAATAAGTACAGATTATACGAACGACTAGACATGATTTTCGACACGATATAATCGAAATAAAATTTTACCGAGTCGACTAGGATGGAAGCCAATGGCGTGTTCCCTGTATGGCTGTTGAACTTGCGGAATTGCAGCAGAAGATTGTAACGTTTTCCCGCCTCCAGACATATAGACGGTTGCGCCACGGCGCTTCTTGAGGGCAGAGGTAATTGAAGCCAGAGGCGATCGTATTCGGGTCTCCAATCGGCACACGGTCCATTAGGATCGGGTGGACTGTCTCTCTCGAGAATAATCTGCACGTCGTCCCAGGTGCCGAGATGTACCGGTTCATACCGTACAACCACGTCGTACCACATCGATCTGCGAATGTCGTCGATGGTGAAATTCAATACCGAACCCTCGATGGCCTTCATGAAACCCGTGCCAGTCCACGTGCTGTTCCTACCGTCGCGATAAAGCTCTCTGATCACCACTTGAGAATTCTGAAAACGAATTTGCGATTTAACTTTAAAACAATCTAAAGAATTTGAAATAATTAATGCTTTACAAAATTCGAGATATGTAATTGAAGAGAGAAATAATTCTCTCTTTCTCTCTTCTCGTTATTACTTTCGTGTTTCGATCGTTTTTATATTTTATATTTTTATTATGTTATACTTTATATTTTATTGTTTGCAGGATTGGAATTAAAATTCAATTTGATGAACTTACTTCGGTGGCTCTAGACAATTCTCCTTCGTAAACGAGAAAGTCTAGCGAACCGGTGTAGTAACTCTGCTCCGGCTGATTGCAAGTTCTCCCGCTGACATGCGGTCTGCATCTGCATTGACCGGTGATGACGTCGCAGGAATTCTCGTAGGCTCCGCCGGGATCGCAGTCGCATGGTTTGCATCCATCGCGATCCTCGGAGAGTCCCCAATACTCCGGCAAGCACTGATTGCAGTCGCGCGCTGTGACATACCGTTTGCACGTGCACTCACCGGTCAGCACGTTGCAACCCTGATTGTTAACGGTACCCAAGGTGTTACAGGTGCAGGCTGCGAAAGTAATTTTTTATATTTTATTTATGAGTTTTGAAAAGCTATGACCAAACTTGCTTTATCGGGGCGAATAGAATCTCAAACTAACTCTCATTGATATAATTAATATTCATTAATATCTTTTAGAGGGAAAGATTATAAATTGAGTTTGAAAAATGATCAATGTAAACTAATAAATATTGTCGTATAAGTCATTAATAGTCAATAATAAATCATTAAAAATACAATAAGTAAATATATATTTATTTAAATATTATGTAAAAGTATTGAAATAGTTCTCATCTTTTGGAACATGCTTGGCTGGTAATAACTTCTTTCTTACCTTGACATCCCTCGGGATTATCGGGATCAAAGTTCCAAAAGCCGTTTTTGCAGCGGTCGCAACGGCGCCCGTCAATGTTCGCTTTGCAATGACAGCGTCCAGACTCGTCGCCACTTAGAAGATCGGTTCTCGAGTCGCATATACCGTCATCCAAGGATCCGCTTAAGTCGCAGTCACAGGCTACGCGGGGAAAAAGATCCATATATTTCTCTCATACATATACATTTAAAAATTTATTCTGCTATTAACTGCAATCTGCAATCTGTATTTATCTTTTATTTATAAAACAAACGCGAGTAGTAATAATTTTGTATTAAATTATATTAAACGTTACATGAAAATTACACATGATGAGACTGAAAACTCACGTTGACAAGCTTCTGGGTCAGACATATCCTTCGTCACGTCGTGATAATAGAATGGCTTGCACTGTTCGCAATTCTGCCCCCGCGTATTGTGCTGGCAATCGTCGCAGACTCCGCCGGACACTCTGCCCGATCTCTCGTAGACCGTTTCGTCGAAGTGGCAGGAATTGGTATGATTGTTGCAATTGCAAGGTCTACAAGCGTTCGTCTGTTTGCCGACCGCGGGCTTCCACGGCAGATCGTTATAGAAGTCCTCGCACTTCTCGCAGTTGAGGCCCTTGGTGTTGTGCGTACACTCGCATCTGCCGTGGACCATATTTTCTTCATCGATGACGCCTGGCAACGGTAAGCATCTGGAGGCGTGCCCGTAACAGGAGCACGAACCGCGAATCACCATATCCTGGATGGCGTAATAGTATTTCTCGCGAATCTCGGGCCGATCGTCGAGCAGATCGTCGCCCAGAGTGTGGAGTCTCGTCATGTTGATCCTGAGATTGGTGATCTTTAACAGATTCTGCACTTCTTTCGAATAGGGATTATCGATTTCCAAATTTCGCGGCAACACCCTAAAATATATTAGTACAATGATAAATAAACGTTTTCGAATAACGTGATTAATAATTGAAAATTATAAAAATTCGAATCGCGTAATCAGCGCCGTTTCTTTACCCGAGAAAAATAAAAGCAAACATTTGTACATTGAAACAATAGAGTTTAAGAGTATGATATAATAAAAAAGTATGTTATATATCCTACCTGAAAATTACGTCACCGCCAGTGGACGGTGCCACAGCCGAGTATCTCTCCTCACAGATGACGTCCGTTAATCTTTCTGGTTGATGGGTCGAAATTCCGGGGAAGGAATGCTCGCAATTGTCAGCGAAGTACCGGTACACCTTCCAGGTCTGTCCAAAATCGTACGATCGTTCAATCAGCATGGCAGCTGGTCGGAAGGTTTGGAAGCGAATGATGATGTGCGTGAAATGAAACTCTGCCTCAGGATCGAAGCGTATCGTGACATACTCCACTCCGTTTTCGGCTTGCCACCACGAAAATTTATTTCTAAAATTTATCATGTTTGAATCATTTAGTATACAGTAGGTTGCGGTTATTTTTTTTTTAATGACGCACATTTCTACTCATTGTAAAAAACAATGGATTTATTTCACAGCAGAGAAGATCACGGTGAGATAAAGTGACGTAATCTTACCCGTTGACGATATTCTCGATATTGTGCTGTTGTTTAGGTATCGACGCATCGCAGAAGAAGCACTTCTTTCTGTCCTTGAGATGAGAAACGATGCAGAATCTTTCGGGGCCCTGGAGGCCGCATGTCGACGAGGCGATCAATTTGTTCTTACGGCCGATCAGCAGATTCCCGGTTGCGGGATAACACGAGCTCTGCTCGCAGGGATGCGGTCTTTTCGCGTACGATCCTGCGTCGGAACAAAGTTTCTCGTTATCTTTTTATAACTCGAAATACGGATTTTGTTAGCCTCACGGTTATTCTCTTCTCCTGTAATTAGGACATCGCATTGCATAATATCATGCTAGTACGAGTTAAGTGGAGACAGTTTCCCGATTACCAATTAGTTTCCGTCGATTAGCACTGTGTACGACATTATTGTAGTAACTTTACAACATTATAGGAGAACTCGAAACATACACGCCGCAAACATATATCTGGTAAATATATTTACACATGGAGATCCAAACCGGTAAGGTAAAGATTAGCTACAACAAACACTCTCTCTCTCTCTCTCTCTCTCTCTCTCTCTCTCTCTCTCTCTCTCTCTCCATTAGCTAGTAATGTATAAAATGTATGAAATACTATCCATGTTAGAATAATGATTCTCCTTCATTAAATGTCAATTTGTCAGGAATATTTTTATGTCAAAATACAGGGTGTTTGCCCGCTTCCCGAAGTAACATATTTTTGTCTACCTCTTGACTTGGGAAATGTCGGCCCTAGCCGATCATAACGCTCTGTCACCGCGTCCATAGGTGACATATCGCCTCTCTGCACCGATCCTATAATCCGTTTTTATCTTTATTCCGTACATAATTATATAGCGCGCGTCCTAGTTGTCGCGAAAGTTTTATCGCATTTTTCACCGCTTAACACTTTCTGATAAGACCATTTGAAAATGCTACATGCTACAACGACCGTTTCGTGATTCTTTCGTGAAGAAAAGAGTGAAAGAAGAAATGAATTCATAATTCTATAAGAAGATTTTGAATCTTACCTCTGGATTGTACCTTGTCCCGTACATTTTGAGAACTCGCAGGTCCTACAAAGAATTAAAATATTTATGTAACGTGTGGTAATGTTAAACGCACGTTCTCGCTCCTCGCGATGGAAATAAATGACACGATATAATAAACGAATAAAAAATAATTTTTCAGACAAAAATGAATTGTGCAAGACGCGTAGCAATCGGCTCTGCTCGCAAATTTCTTTTAATGCGAGTGATGATAGCGCGCGCACGCGCGCGCGCATCGAATATCATCATTAATATTAATATTAATGCGGGACAATTTTCTCAGAATTGTTTCAAACGAGCGCTAGAACATGCCGGTTATCAAGAGATGTTCTACTACCGGTAGAGGCTATCGCGAGAGACAGCCGGATGTTTACCAGAGAAGAACAGCACTGGAAAGTACCTTAAGCTTTAATGCAATACGGGGTGTCCCAAATCTATAGATAGATCTTTTGATCAAAATCTTTCGATCGGCTCGGCGATGTCAGTTTAATTTTTGCTACAGAGAGATCTCAATTTTCTATATTAAACATCTTTGATTTCCCCAAGCTACAAATCTGTTGATCGACTGCAAACCGGCTTCGTATATAAAGATATATTCTAGATTAAAAGAAATGGGACTCGTGCTGTAAATCTAGGACATCTGTGTATCTTTGTTGCAACGATACCGCCACGTGCATAAAGAACATGCGGAACTCGATTCAACGATCATTGCCATTCGTGGAATAATCATCTCAGAATCGTTAAATACGCGCGAAGATCTCCGTTCGTAGGGCGGTGTTGGATTTTAGAGGCCGAAACAAGTTTGTCGGTTTCAAAAGGAAGGCAGGTCGCGAGGTCATCTCGCTATCTAATCATAATGGATAAAGAGTCTCTTCGTTATATGAATGGGACGAACGATGCTTTTGAGAAAAAGAATTTTTTTGCTACAAATTTGGTTCTTTTGCACGTGTAATACGTAATGCGCAACGCGAAAATGCGACCAGCGAAAAATTTGAATTTATAAAACTATTAATTCTGAGAATATTAATTTTGAAATTGGATATCTCAAATATATTTTCATTTTACAGTTTGTTAAATTATTTTTTTTTAATCAGCGCTAGTATAAATTAATATATATATTAATTATTACGTACCTGCTAAAGTAATAAGTACAATAATTAAAGCTGCAAGAGCCACGTGCCCATAATGGACATGCATTTTTCCGTTTCTTTTTTCTACCTCTGTGGATTTTTTTGCAACGGTGCTAAGCCATCGACGATGGTTGGAGATTTTCTACAAAAATAAAATATTCCCAAAATATTGTAAACCGTCCAATATATCGCGGAAAATTTACAATTGACTACTCAATTAATTTATTTTACTCAAACAAGCTAAGAAATGATTGTGCTTAAATTATAATACGGGCAATAAAATATCGATTATTTTTTTAAAATCAAATTTTTATGCAAATTCATAAATATTATAAAATCATCAATTTTTAAACAGCACTTAATGAAACAGGTAAATCAGAGCAGACATTTTTAACGATTCCTATTGTAGATTTAAATTATTTGACATTCATATAAAATTATTAACTTTTTTATTATTATTTAATTATTTTTAGTAACGTTCATATAAAATTATTTAATCCACAACAAAAGTATAAAAGGAATATACGTATGTAAGATGTTTTAATTGTAGCAGATAATTATTTTAAAATAACTTTTTACATCGAATCCTAAATCATAAAAAATCAAAGTATTAAATTTCGAGATAGTAAGAGTATGTTTCAATTAGTTAGTTTCAACGCTCACCGAACGACGTGAAACACACTTTCGCGCACTGTGGGATGAAAAAGCGATTTTCGTTGCAATTAACGTTGTCAATATATTGTCCTACGTCTAACAAGGCTCACTTACGTTAACGTACACGCTAAGATAGCGTTCCCCGTGGTGTGCAAACCGACGAGATATTTCTTCTTTCCCTCGAGAGACGGCGGTCGCCGCTCTCCTCCGGAGTCGGTACGGAACGACGAGATTTCGCCTGAGCACCGAGATCGGAATTCCCCTCTACCGAATCCCCTCTTCCCCTCGTGGCCGCTGAATCCCGAGTCTGTTATCCACGTGCGATAACGACGCGGCGGATCCGTTTGACAGGTGCGGGAGCACCCTCGCAAAACGCGGCGTGCGACGGAAAATGAAAAACGCGGCCTCGCGGACGCGCCTCGTGACGCCGTCTCTCACAAGAGTGAGTCCCTCGGCTCGGCTTGTCGAGTCGCGACACTCCGCTCCCGAGGCTCCGAGTCTCGTGCCCGAGTCAGTGCCGTACATAGAATCATTACGGGTGGCAACGGAACGGAGAGGGAAAACGACGAACTTGGGCTTGTAAAGCGACGAGCGGGACCGAACGGCGGGCGGTAAGGGCCGCAGGCAAGACCCGAGAGAACGATCTTCGGGAAGCGTCAATGGGAAAAGGTTCAGACGCAGGTCACTGAAATTCTAATGTAGACATAGGTTTTTATCATTTCTACGTTGGCTACATAAAAAAATGTTTTTTTAATTGTCAATATTTTCGATCACTAGATTTCAACATGCGTAGATATGACTTTATTTTCCACACCGGATACGTGAGACACGACCAACCAGCGTGTTTGAGGAAGTCTCGGATGATTGTTGAATGTCGATGCACCGAATACTCTTTTATAATTAAATATAATTAAATATAATATAGTCTTATTTTTTTATACATATAAATGGATAATTTTATATATATAAATGGATAATAATAGAAATATATTAATATAAGTTATTTTGATGGTCTGAGATATTGGCGAAGAAGAAAAATATTCGTTCTAATCGTACAGTGTAAATCCCATAAATCTTCTATCGCGGGTCAATATTCTGTCCTCTGATATCGTTTTTGGTACGCGTTACATGCAATGTTGTTGAAAGACCTTATCGTTGTACAGATTCTAAATCGTCAGCGCTCCAATTTGTCTGGACCCCTTGCGCGTTCGGATGTATGATACTTTCGCACACCCGTTACACAATGCTTATGTTACTGCGGCACACATGTGCGGTATACTCGCTGTTCCTGTCGTCTTTTAAAATCTGTTGTTCAAGGGATATATGAATCTCGCCGCAGATGTAATCGACATCTGACGCAGCAATGCTTTCAATTAAATTAATCTATCGATGTTACAAAAATTTATTCAGTTTCATCCCTCAATCGGATATAAAAAAAATCAATTACTGTAATTTGCATGCTCCAATAAAGAAACATTATATTCCAAATAATTTTTAAACTTTGTAAAGTAAATGTCTATCCTTTCTACGTTAGAAATAAAAAGATAAATATTTATACATTTATATTAAAAATGCATTTAATAGTAAATTACACTTAATATTTGAAAGAGCGCTTAAGTATATTCGGGAGAGATTAAGAATTTTAATATCCAAATGTATCTGTCGTTACTACGGGGGAGCAGATAGTAAATTAATTATTTCATCCAAGATATAATTAAACTTCAGCAATATACTTCGGCCTGCTCCACGCAGTGCTCCCGATTCGTCTCCTCATCTTCGATGACGCGTATCTTGGCGCGTGACAGAAGAGGACAGAATGTGAACCGTCCTGGAAAGGCGAGACGAGGAAGAGAAGGCAATGGCATCCTGCTATCGTAGCCGGGCTACGTTGTACAGATAAGGCGGCCCACGCTACGCTTCCTTCCTCCGCGATGATCCCACTTTCCGTTTCCCCCCCGCGCGAATGTACTGATTCGTTGTATCGGACTGTGTCCGCGACAACGGACAATTTCGCTTTTCGTCCGGTACAATTAATCATATCGCAATTAATAGCGCGACAATTAATGGTACAGAATCGCGGCAAAAAAAAAACGTACGAGTCTTAATTAAAAAATCCGCTTACATGAATCGTTCAATTTTTAATGAACATAAAATTTTATTCTGTGGCTTACTTTGCTGAAAATTTCATCCATACAGACAACTGTACTAATTCATGATAGGATTGATTTTTTTAATTATGTAAATTACTATAAGCGTAATTCTTTTTATATTAGTAAAGACTTACTAATATACTAAATTTAAGTAATCATTTTAAAATATTTTGTTAAATATCATGTAATGAATTTATGATTCTCAATGTAAACTATAAATAATTCTTACGCAATAGGTGGATATTATTGTAGAGCTTTATCGCTCCATATCATTCACATAAATTTGTCGTAATGATCTTTATTGCAATGATGTATCAATATATTGAAACAAAGCAGTGAAACGAGGACGGAATTGATATTTTATGACACTCGACATCACTAGGGCACTAACCTTCATCCGTTTGTTGGGTGCGTGGGTGCTACGATCCTGTGGTCGTATTAGTGGGAGTTGAAAGTAGGTGGAGAATAAAAGTGCAAACCAGCAGATTCCCTTCTTACTGACGATGACTATATTCCATAGTCTTGTTTAGTACCAAGAGAGGGCACATACAGCTATAATGATTCTTGCAATCAATCATTGTCGTGGTGATGGTACAGACAATAGTATTTAATTATACACAAAAATTAAAAATAATTTAATTTTGAAAAATTTAGTTTTAATATTTTATTTCTTGATTTCATTTTTTAATTTTTGATCCTTTATTTTTTAGAATTTGTTTTAATATAAAATATAATACGTAATTTTCATAAATACTAGTAATAAGTATATTTTATATACTATATAATATATTTTAATTTTATATATTGATATTTTTTAGTAAAATGTAGCTCTATTTTAGTATGATAAAATGTTCTCATTTTTCGTTAAAAACGCTAACAGATTAAAAAAAGTAAGAGGATATTTATATTTTTGTAATTTTAAAGGCGACTTCGATTAAATTTCGAGTTAATTTAATCGGCAATTAATTTAATTCATGGAACTGTTTAACGTAAAATTTGAAATTGTTCCTAAGTTAACCTTTTATTTTATATGTTAAATAAAAAATTTATTTTATTTATATTAACAAAATTATACAGAGACTGTTTGATCTATTAATTGTCGATTAAATTAATTGAAGTTTGTTCGAAGTCTGATTGACATTGATCATCAGCGAGAGAACATAATAGCTCTTTATTAGACATATTTTTAATGGTACAATCGTACGATACAGACTTATGTCAAGAAACATTTATTGTTAATTATAATAAGATTTGATAATAGAAAGATTAGTTGATTGCGCTTCAATAATATTTATAAATCATAGATTTCGAGATATTGTTTCGTACAAGAAACAATGTAAGATTGTAATGAATGATCGATAATTCTATGAATTTTCTATATTTGGCTTTGGAACTGTGAGTTTGATATAATGAACAAAGTAATATGTGAAGCTAAATAAACATATTATTATTTTCTAAATTCATTAGAATTAATAATTATGCAATCTTATAGTTCAATTGATCATTCTGTTCTATTTAGGCGAAATCTCTTATTTATTCTCGGGGAAGTTTTACGAATATTATAAGTTTTACGAATAAACAAGGATATCTTTTCCATGAAGTAAAATTCACGACGATTAATTAGTTATTTAACTGGCGATTGAAGAGAAGAAAGTAAATTCGCTTTTAAACGCGTAGCAGTAAAAATTATGCATGGCTCATCATGAATCGTAATTATTCCTGCAGTATCTGTTACATGTCGGACAATCGTTGTCGAGCAGACGAAAAAAGTGAGCAGTCAGAGAGAACAGTTTGCGAGTGTGCCGTGATAACGGGCAAGTAAAACTCTTTATCTATTTTAAGAAACGATAAGAGAAAGATCGAAGTTTCAGAAGAGCAACGTTCTAAAATGATTAAGCGTTTCTGCGTTTTTGTCATACACCGTTATCCATCGCTAAATTTTATTGTTACTCGCGTCGATTGTATCTTCGATCTCCAGCTCTGCCATTAGAATTTTACTAGTCGCGAAACTCCCGCCGTTTTCGTCTATAATATAAATTTATTGCAGAGGCAAATTTTTTTTCCGAAAAATCCTACTGCTCTTCATCTCTTCCAACGTGTTTCGATTTTTCGGGTAATTTCTCGCAGAGAGCTCGTCCCCTTGTTCGTGTTTCTCTTGAAGTGCGATGTTTCCGCGGTCAGTGTTCCCGACACGTTACTGTCTAAATATATTCGGCGAACATTATCCAATAGGTGATGTTCAGCACGGCGAACAGAAAAGGGAAGAAGAAGCGCGAGAATCGGTCGATGTTCAACGCTCGCATTCGCGCCCTTTGAGCTGGGGTGGGTCCGGGTGGCGGTAGAGTCGGCGATTTCTGCGATCGGCAGGATAACAACATTGCGTTTTCCTGCGTGACAACGATCACAACTTGAACCGTCATCATGCAGATTGTCTCCCGTGCCTCGGAGAGAATGGCACATGAATTAGAGTGAATGAACAATGATAGTGGTGCAAAATGCATTAATCGACGTTAAAATAGTCACGATTGACAAGAAAATATTTAAAAATTTTTTTGAAGCAACCGATATAAATATTCTTTTAGCAATTTATATTTCATTAATATTTTTTGAAGATGCAAAAATTATTTTAATAGATTTTCTGTAACAATAAAATGCGCTTTTGTTCCCTTATTCGAGGCACGGAAGTGGTCCGAGACAGGAGAGCCTGGAATCAATTTTAACAATCGTGATAAAACTCTTTTTATCGTAAAATTACAAAATAATTTCGGACATTTTAGGAAGACTTTAACATTGCAAAGTGCTTCCGTCGGTTTTCATCAGCTATTTCTATCTTAGCCAATTGATTTATGTCGACAATAATAAAATATGAAGAATTATTACAAGTATTATGATTATTTCTTGTTAAAAGCGATTCACAAGGCTCCCTGATCATCCAATCGTCATCTATGCATTACCTTGGCAGCAATGTCGAAGATCTTGTCAAACTTGGCCGAATCTGCGGTGCTCGTGCACGGCGGCGGTGGCGGAGGCGCCGGTTTCGCTGTGGGCGCATCCGAGTCACCGAGGACGATGTTCACCAGACAATACTCCATCAACGCCATAAACACGAACACTGTGCAGACCGACATGAAGGCGTCGACGGCCTTCAGATACGAAACGGGCGGTAAAGAGGCCTGACTCTTGGCGTGCTGCGTGGAGAGGGTGAGTAACGAGGTGACTCCCAGGGTGACTCGGGCGGGTGCGGCCTCGGGTTTTATCCAAAACGATACCCACTGCGTTGATATTTTTGATTTTAAAAAAATACAGTTACGGAGAAAATGTCGCGAGAGAATATCTTTCCTGCACTCTTGCGATACTTTACTCACCGACATGATGACGATCAAGCACGTTGGCACGTAGGTGTGAAACAAGTAATAGCCGAGACGTCGCTTCAGCACGAATACGACTTCGAGGCAAGTAAAGTTACCTGGAGATAGCATAATCTTCAATGAAATATCCATGCTCGGCATTTAGCCCGGATTAAACTCAAGTGATATCAACGCATGGGCGGTCGGTCGAAGAATTGACCTCACGCTTTGAAATAACGCCGCGCGAGATACGTGTGCAGTTTCGAAACAGAAGAAAGAGTTTATTTAAAAAATTTATTGTCTATATTGTGTGGTTTAATAAAATGTTTAATAAATAAATTGGTTTAATAAATTGTGAAATGTCCGATTGGGTTTACACGTGACGTGCAGCGTTATTCTTTAAGATGCAGTCATTCTATGTGCTTCACTTACCAGTGGAATAAACCTGCGTGCAGTCGGCTGTATAATTTTTAACAAGTTGTAGTTGAGGCAGCTCGATATTTTCATCTACAACGAGAGGGACATCGGGGTCCCACTGGAAAATCATTTCGTCCGTCGTATGCGATACTGTCGATCAAATTGTTTCATTTTCGCATATGACACGAAATATGTATTTTGTGACGCTGTATATAATTTATTAATTACTCATCTAATATAGCTTACTCGCGTTAATTATAACATGTAACTATAATTACTATCTTTCCAATTTTTCATTAAATTCAAAATTATAAGTAAAATTATTAGATTTTAATAAAAGTGACGTGAGGCTCTCAATTATTAGATATAATTGAGAGATATAGATAAAAATGACATATTGTAAAACACAACTACACGTGCAGCATAACTTTACTAACAAGCAAACCTCGAGAAACGTCAGACGCCAATTTTTCTCAAATTTTTTACAAATGTTTTATTAGTTTTGGCTCAAATTCATTTTTTCAATTAAAAAAGAATTTTTTATTTTACGTAAATACATGACTTTACATATATTTAAAGCTGTATTTCTTACAAAAATGAATCTACACCCAATTTTTTGAAAAAAGTTTCAAAAAATGGGTGTAGGTTTATTTTTGTAAGAAAAATACAGCTTTAAATATATGTAAAGTCATGTATTTACGTAAAATAAAAATTTTTTTTAATTGAAAAAATGAATTTGAGCTAAAACTAATGACAGATTTGTTCATATTTTGATATAAAAAGCATCTGTAAAAAATTTGATAAAAATCGGCGTCTGACGTTGCTCGAGGTTTACTTGTAAAGGTGGGTGGGTATTTCGGGCTCAATTTTTTGACAGATAATGATGACTTACAACTTTCCATTTGCAGTTTACATTCTTGTGTATCGTGAGGATAAATCAAAAAATTCATAGCGCAAGAGAGTTTTAAAGTCAGCCTAAAATTAATATTTGTATATTTCATACTTGGAAAACGAATATCTATGATAAAAATATGATTTGTCATAAACTCACTTCACCATGTAGAGAATAGTTTTATCCTTATACAACCATAGATAATGATTCGGTATCGTCATTGTTTGAAAAGTCACCGACTTTGCGTTCTTGAAGAAGGAATCCGGCCGCCACATATTTTTCAGCCAATCGACTTCTAATAATCTTAAATTTTGTCACATATAATATAAGCGAGATGAGAAATAATAATTAGTCTAGTTAGAAACTTATGGAAAACATGTACAGATAAATGCAACAAATATTCTGAATACAAAATGCATGTCAAAATCATTGAAAAAGTAGCAATGAATTTATGTACCTATACTCGGACGTCATATTTTCTGGTAATCGGAGTCTATTATCCTTCCACGTTTGGGCAAAGAAAATGTCGGCGGCATACGTCTGTAAGAGTAATTTACCGTCGAAAATGATTGTTTATTTTATAAATAATTAATCAATAACTAGGATAATGTGGAACTAGTTTTTTTTGTCAACACGCAATTTTATAATTAAGTATCAGGATAGACTGTGGATGTTACAAACAATTAAGATGGGAAAACACCAACACGGTCAAAGCGGATTTTGGTGCTCGATAATATTCTAATGTGTAAATCTTGCAATTTTCGGTTCAAATTTAATGTTCAAATTGTATGTATTCATAAATGTAAACATAAATTTTACACAATTTTATGTTAAATTCATAACGTAAAGATAAATTTTATAATAATATGTATTATCTTTAAAAATTGTGCGGTTACCATTGAATTTTCATCGATGGAATCGAGTCCCATCACAGTAACATGAAAATACACGACAGTTGCTTGGCCATCTTTCTTAGGAGGGCGCATTTTGTCGTACAATTTAGGATCTTCGGGTAGAAGATCGAAAAATTCTAAACTTCTCCTGCAAAACGAATATTGCGACGACACTTTATTTGAAATGTATAATTGAATAAGTACTTATTATTTCTTATTATGCTACTGTTAATTAGTTAAATTATTTAAATAAGATAAACGCGGTATAAACGCTTGATTTATTAATGTTAAATAAACTGTTTTATCAACCCATGCTACTAATAAATTTTTAAAATTTCGTTATATAAGAGAAAGTAAAGAGAAATAAAAGAAAGAAATTTTTATTTAGCCTTTGAATTAATACTGCTAAAGATACGCTTATATCAAAGAATTTTTTATTTTGATATATTACATCTAAAATTTTAATTTCTGCAATATTATGATAAATGATCTACTTACTGAGCATTCGCGGCACGACTGAAAAGTAGAAGGAACAAGACGGATGAAAGCGTCGCGGAAGACATACCGCCTCCGTGTGCCTCTTCCATGGATATACTTTCGCGTTAACGCATTTTCGCATTCGCGAAGGTCAAAACGGCACACGAAAAGGAAAAAAAAAAGTGAAAAATAGTTCACACTTGAGATGAGACGGAAGAAAAAAAGAGGAGAAGAAGAAAAATAAGAATCTCGAAATAATCTGGAAGCAAGATTCCGCAAGCGCGGTTGAGCGAGCTGAAGCTCCCCTAATCGGTGCCCCGAATTTACGAGGACGGGCAGTCGACGACTGAGTTCTTGAAACGACTTTGTCAAATCTGCAGAATCCTCATCGTTGCGTATAGATGAGCTCCGCGACGACGACGTGGAGGTGGTGCAGGTGGTGGCGGTGGTGGTGGTGATGGTGGTGGTGGTTGGTGGCAGTAGCGACCGTAAAGGTGATGTGTATACCAGTAGCAATACTTTCCTGCCGCCAACCCCACCACTTCCGCCACTTAACAGAGACACAGAGGGAAGAAGTGCTGGTGTGAAAGAAGGGGTAACTCTCGCTCATGACGTACAGGAGGCGGATAGAATCTGGAGTATCGCGCGCTGGATCGGCCGGGAGAAAGAGGGAAGAGAAGTGGCGGTAATCCCCCGCGAGATACCCGTGTCATTGGTTTACATCGCTCGAATTTACCTCAATGCGGTATATCAGCGTTATCATCGGGTTGCATTTGTATTCATAAATTCTCCTGGCGTTTTTGCTCAATCGCGAATCGCGAAACACGTTTACAAGTTTGTGTTTTACTTTTTTATCCGAGATTATATTCCTGAGATTTCCAGATTTTTTTAAACTTATTGTATTTTCCTATTATTCCCATAAATATTCTCGGCCAAAAAAAGAGTCCGTTGGCCGAAATAAAAAACTCAAAATAAAACAAATACAAAAAATGTACACTAAACAAAAATTTCTTTCGACATTTTCGCTAAGAAAAAAATTTTAGATTGATTAGAGAAAATCTATGAAATAAAAATGTACTTTTAAATATATTTTTATATTAGATAACTGTATCAGAAGATGCTTACTAAATATCTTAATAAATTTTAAAAGAGATATTAAGATTAGCAGTGACATTTCGAAGAAGACTAATGTACCTCTCTCATGTCTTTCTCCGTTTCTTCTCATTAGACTCTCTTGCCGAAAGTCCCTGACAGAAAGGCGCTAACTACCACGCAATTTGAAGTCACCACCGCTCAATATATTGATCGTCAAAAATTGTGTCACGAATAGAAAGATACGTGTTCGTCTCGGTTCGTACGGTGTCGAGTGGCCACTTATCGAAAGAGTATACACACGCGTTGATGTATATGTGTATGCAGATGCAATTCTGCGACTGTGCGCGTACGTATGCAATATGCATGTACGAATGTAAAATATAGTAGAAGACGGTATATAGAAGAGGACAAAAAACAGACAAAACTCGTAAAAAAAAGCATATTTAATGCATAGGATAGAAGTTTAAAAATTAATATGAACGCTGCATTCAATCGTTTCTTTTTATTCATTTCATAAAACAAGATCATTCTCGTGATCTTGAAAAATTTATATTGATTCCGACCTTGGAATTTGTCCTTCTCTGCTATGTTCAAAAGAAATCAACCCGCAATCTCATTAGTAACATTGTAATTAATTGCATCACGAAATTGAAGCAGCTTTTATTCGTATCTCGATGTGATTAAGCGATTCTCGACCTCATGATCTTCATATCTTTATGTATATCGCTCTTAATTAAATACTTTGAAGAACGTTCTTCAATTAGCATTTTTTCGCTCTAAATATATTCAGAGCATCTTGAAATTTATGCAGACAAAACCCTTAATTTTATGTCTAATTTAGGACTTTTTCTATACGTGTGTAAATATATACGTTAACAATTTTTATTATTTAAATTAAAAATCTTAATTTACTAGCTAAAAATTTTAAAGTCTTATAAAAATGTAAAAATTTAATTGATTCAAAATTCAATACTTTGCCTCTTAAAGAATTAATATATGCGTCAATAATTATTTTTAAATAATTAAATTAAAAATACGAATACTTTAATGAACTATTGTGCAATTAATTGGTATCCTCATAGGTAATTCTTAATGCACTTTTTCCGAACCGCAACAATCAGGTCATCGGGCCTGTAACAGCACTGGGAATACTGGATTGTGCCGCATCTCTCGACGTGCTCCTTGTACAATTCGATTCCTGGCGCATTCTCTTACCTTCATGCGACGACTGCATTCTATCGACATCGCTGCTACATCTCGCACACGTGACTAACAGATATTATTTACGCGTTACTGCAAGCACTTATGTGTCATATTCCTTCGCGAAGGAAAACAGTTGGACATATACAAGAAACGCAGGAGTAAAGAAAGATTCTTTAGAAATATCGATTTGAGTAAAAACAATTTTCTTTCTGTCCATCATCGTGTTTAGAACGGCACCTGTCAAACTGACGTGTTTTTGGTAAAAAATAAAAGATATATAATCTTTTAAAATTTTTCTTCTCTATCTCTCTCACTTTCACTAAATGTTTTATAATAAATATTATGAAACAAAATTATAAATCAACATTTATTATATACTTGCTTACGAGTTTGGCTACATGAAACAAAATAATGACTTCAAAATAAAATTCGATGGAAAAATAAAATACTTATGCCAAGATAATTTTATTATCTTATTATAGCTAAGTGGAAAAGCAAAATTGAACAGTGTGATTTTTATTAATTAGACGAAAATACGTATTAACGGCGTTAAAAGAAGGAAATAGTGAAGAAAAATTATCGTCACATGTAACTGCTATCGATGACACGGTGAACGACGACAAAATCGATCACAAGTACTAGTAGAAGCTCTCAGGTATCGTTCGGTTAAGAGAGCGATTACGTCAAAGGTTTCGTGACATCATTTGAAGCATCGTTGTCAAATGTTCAGAGACACAGCCGACGATCACTTCGACAAAGATTCTCTACTTTGGTCCAGAAGGCCGAAATTGAAGAGATTGGAAAAAAGAAGGAAAAAAAAGAAATATGTTGTAAAGCAAAACATGCGCGTAATTAGATGTCTCTTTCTCTTAATCATGTTTCTTAATTATTCTTGTCGCATTGCATTTTCCTAATCATAATTTTCAGATCATCAGATTAGCGAAGTTCGGCTGGATCAGACGTAGCATACACGTTTCGCAACATACGGATCCTCGTACTTTTTTATTTTTTTCGCGAACGTCAGCTGGAGGCGCTTTCGGTGCAGGGAAGCCGAAGGAGTGAGCAGGAAGGAGTGAAAGAGTGGGAAAGAGGGTTGAGATCGGAGCGTCAAGGTAGCCGAGGAAGAGGAAGATTCCGCGGGGTAGTTGGCGACGATGCACGATAAGCACGATCCATCCCCTTTCTCTGACATCAGGCTGTCTCTCTGCGTCTTGCACGCTCGACTCGAGACTAGAAGTGTCCACTCACTCCACTATCCTCTATTATTTTCAGCCGATTGCCGATTGTCGTGCAACTGCTGACGTAGGGATTCTTCTTACATATCTGCGGCTTGTCGATATTTCGGGATTATTTACATTATACTCTGATTTGATCGCTGGTTATTCATAGCAATCACACTCTTGTCACGGACGCGTAACGTGTATTCGAATTATCATTTCAAACTATCGTACAGTAACTAAATTATTGTATTATACTTATTGTTAATAGAAGTTTCAAAGTAATTAAATTAAAACAATTTATAATAATTATTAATTAATTAAAATTCAATTGGTACGAGAGTCACGGAAGATAATTTATATCTTATTGTTTCTACTAATATAGCTTTAATCCGGACTCAACTTACTTTTATTTTTTCTAGTTCTAAGAATTAAAAAAAGATATTATGTAATCAAGGTATTATAGATATTATATGTAATTAAATTTAGCTTCTATTTTTACATATATTACTTATTCATTACAAAGAAATTATAAGTTATAAATTTTATGTAACAAAATAAAATCTGAGACTGTTGACTTGTAGACAGATGAATCTATTTATTTCACGATATATTGCCGTCAATAATTCAGATATTTTTTTATCAGCAGGGTCAAAAAAATAAATGAAGATAACAGTGTTATCATTTATCGACGGTCTTGTTCTATCCACGATTAATCCACGAGCTTGCTAAGAGATGTCTCTCTAATCTTGTCTAGACTCCTAGACTGATAATGGTCAACAATTTTTAAATTTAACACCCTTTGTTACTTGCATCAGAGAAACTTATTGTTAGATTTATTACTCATATATTTTTATTTTTTAATATAAAGAACATATCTCTATACGAAAGAATTTATAGATTGAGAAAGAAAATAAACTGCAAATATAATATACATATACAATCGAGCTTACTTATTATGAATTATGTGATTTAAAATATAACGAAGATAAATTTAAATGTGTAATAGATTAAAGTACATATTATAAGTGCTAATCAAATTTCAAATATCTTTAACGAACTTCTAATATTTGAAAAGTATTTTTTAATTTAACTTTTCTTACTTGTTATTAATTCTCACAACCTGTCAGTTTTTTTTATTAATCAAAACATACTAATTACGTTTATAAGATTTTCACCAAGGAATACAGGATGGGAAAGAGGAACATGAAAAACATTCGATTAAGATTCACCGAATAATTTATTCGAATAATTCCGCTACCTCATAAGATGAAAGTGAAAAAAGAAATATAATCATGACTGTTATTTGTTCTTACATGACATAGAGAGAAAAATAATACTCGAACGCAAATGAATAAAGCAGAGGAATAACGTTTCATAGAAACAACACGTAGTGTATACACATATATACGATTAAGTCTTTTCTCTTCGACTCGTACTTTTACTTCTTCTTCTCCTGAGCTTTCTCCTGCGCCTTCTCCTGAGCCTTCTCCTGCGCCTTCTCCTGGATCGCCGGCTTGCCGGTATGCTCGATCTTGATCGTCCGCTCGTTCTGCGCCTTCGGCTTGTCCTTCCTGGGCGCGGTAACGGTCAGCATGCCGTCCGATGACAGGCTCGACGTCACCTGATCGATATCGCACTGTTCAGGTATCATGTATTTGCGCACAAATTGCCGTGAGATCCAGCCGTGCTCGTCCTGCTTCTCCTCGTGCTTGGCCTCGACCACCACGAATTTGTCCACGACCTTGACATTGATCTCTTCCGGCTTGAACTGTTGCACGTCCAAGATTACCTGGAACTTGTCCTTGTCCGACTTAACGGTGGATATGCCACCCTGTTCCCTGCTGCGCAACAGTTCGCCCCATGGTCGATTGTAGTAACTCGCCAGCAGATGCGCCGGGCGTAGACGCCGGTTAGGCTGCACCGCGAAATGCTCGATGATACTCGGGTTCGTCAGCTGCTCCGGATGAACGCCCAAACCGAAGTTCTGATCGAAGACTCGGTGCGGATATTCCAGATCTTCCCACCAGTTGGAGAACAGCAGCGGTACCAGAGACATGTTGGCTTTCTCAAGAGAGACTCGCAAAAGAGACACGGGAAACGGGAAGTCTCGAACGAAATCAATCGAAACTCTTGGCTGAGATTTGATAATGAGACGATTTGCTTTCTATCAACGATTCACGCTGACTCGCGCTAACTACAATTGCAATCGTTTTCTGTCGGCAACCGGCTCGCGCCGCGTGTTTTATAGTCATGGCAACTGCGCGGACGCATGCGCATACGACGGGAGAGCTGCATGTCGCGTAGTTTCGAGAACGTTCGTGGATCGATTAAGCGCTTCTTAAGCACATTCGAGAACATACTAGCAATTTCGCGATCGCTCCACGCGTTTCTGGCTCTATTCTATATATTAAATAACTTGTGTTTTTTCTCACGCGGAATCCTGTGTATTGTCACGCAGTGATTTAGGAGCTAGCGGCAAAATTTAGGATCTTTAATTGATAAACGACAAAAATGAGATTCAAATTTCGAGAACGTTGGAGAATGTTAGAGAATGAATTCCAACCGTCGATTCAAGACAATAGATGCCGGTAGTTAAACTTAACGGAAACTTACCGGTTTTAATTCAGTATATAGAATAATTCATAGCAATCATATTCGTTTTTTTTTAAGGAATTCAAGAGACATATGTAGGCAAAAATAAAATCAGTCTGATCGAGAAAGTTCGAGAGTTTATTTTGAATGCGTGCGGCGCGTAAGTTGTAAAACAGAAATGTTAAAAAAGTTTAAACTTCTGATTTAAAAAATGCCGATGCAACTAATCGATGAGAATTTTATATTGTAAAAAAATTTGATTTAATATGATAAAAGAGAATGTAAAAATAAATATTTAATTTTCAGATTAAAGACAGATTGAATTTAATTATGCAGTTGTATTATAGTTAACATTACAGTTAAACTGAATGATTTGCTAGAAATTATTATTAGAAATAATTGACGCAAATAAATAGGTTAATATTATAAAAATTGGTTTTAATGACGCCACGGATAGTGTAGTAAAGATTATTTTTCTTTTTTTTCTGAACAAACATATGTGCAATAATTCTCTTTTTATACAAGCGCTGTGTGCAATTTAATGTTTCTATTTGTGTCTACGGAAGCGCACGATTGATTGCACGTAAGCGCACTACATAAGCGTGTAAAATACAATAAACACTTTTAAAAAACTTCTAAAGATTTTTTCATTGTTATATGCGCTTATGCTTTATAGTAATATATTATTGTAACAGAGTATTATTTCAATTAGTCAAGTAAAATTAAAAATATTTTAAATTAATTAAGCATTTTAATTTATTTAAAAAATATGAAAGGAAAAACAATTTATAAAAAAAACAAGATTGAAAAAGAAAATAGATTTTTAATCTTTAATAAGATGAAAAAATTGACGATAATTTACTTTATTATGAATTAGAAACAAAAATTTATGTTTTAATAAAAAAATTTTTCTTATAACTTTTACTACAAATTGATTAAAAACCTAAAGAATACATAAAAGTATTTTAAATAAATGGCTTAATCGAACAAAATTATACAATTAGGCACTATGACAGATCATTGATGCATGTTTATTAGAAAACGTTCACTATGTTAGCGAACTGTGCAAACTTGATCTGTTCGTATATAAAGTTAGCGATTATTTCTCAAACCTCTGTGAAACTGAATATGTTGCATTCATTTTAAATTTATCTTTTTTTTTATCTTACCGTTCCTAGAAATGAACTTGTGACAAACTGCTCGCAAACAGCAACCAAACAAATTAAAGATAACCGATCGCGAACTTTTTTAGCAGTTTGCAAGCTATTCGCAAATGAATGTTCGCATCGGAAAATAAATCCTTCCATGATCTGTTTGCAAACTGTTCGCCAATTCAGGTGAAGACGCACCTTTTATATGTTTGACGGCGCGTCACATTTGACATGTCAGTCACGCATATTGCACCAGATTACGAACTGTACACAACGATAATGTGTTGTTTTAACCTGGAAGTAATTATTTAATTTATTTTGCGTTAACGATCACCTGAGATGATTTTTACACTTCAATTAAATTCATTATTATTAACTATGTATTTGTATATTGTATACTATTGATTTTATCTTAAGATAAATTTATAACAATTATTTTATTATAACTTGTAATTTTGTACACATTTAGAGAATTTGTTTTCAATTATTTGTTATTTTCCCTGTATTTTGTAGTTCAAATATCATAAGTCTACATATATTAATTATTATTTATTCATTATAAATATGTTTTAGAATTTAGATCATCAAATCTTATTCAAACTTATATATTATTTTGATTTTAGAATATGAATTATATATACTTTTGATTTTATAGCATTCAAGTAATCTGGGGTAGTTTTTACAATAAGTTTCAACAAATTGATACTATGAATACACGGGTATTAATCTGATTCTATTGTATAGGAATTTTCAAATAAAAGATAAATATGAATTCTCAATAGCGGTAAAAAAGACTACTGACATGATTTAATTTTTTTGCTGCTGAGATGTATAAAAAGTACCCCAGATTATTCTTCTCAGGTTGATTATTCTGACGTTAAAATGCAGTTTGTAATAATGTTAAGAATATTTCGCTGCTTACCAACGAATATTTGTCGAGATATCCGATTCGATTAGTCGTGATGTCCTTGTGTCTGCATGGAAACAGTGTAGCGAAAGAGAGAGAGAGAGAGAGAATATTTAACTTCTGAAATATCATCAAGTCAATCGCGGAAATAACCAAAATTTATTTAGGGAGTAAAACAGCTGTTTTACTTCATCATTATGTTTTTGAGATCGGTATAATTTGATAAAACACTTGACCGCGCTAAAGCAACATTAATGATTTTGGATTTTTCCTGTCGTTACACAGCATTGCTTGTTAAACATACCTGTGCGTAATACATTGGAAAATGATATTTACATTATGTCAAAGTGGTAGATTAAATAAAATAAGACTGTTATTAAATAATCTTATTGATGTTGAAATATTTCACAAATAAAATAATTATTACAGGAATAAAATTTAAAAAATTTCTTCTTCTAGATTTTAAAACTTTGTTACAAATATATTAATTATAAATAATTATACAACTGGCACAATAAATCTGAGTACGAATTAAATAATTTCTTACTTTTCATTAATTAAATGAAATGTGAAAAGAATTTTTTTTTAATTCACATTTTTTGCATTCTTTTTTTTTTGCTATTATTTGACATTGTTCTTGAATCTTAAATTTCTAATTTGTAGCAAAGAAATATGTGTGTGTAAATAAATTCATTAAGAATTATATACCTCTTGCGTAAAAAGTGTAGTATGTTGTTTCTCGATAAATAAATGTGATTAATTATTTTATGAACTGAGCAAACTTAATTTGACCTTGATAAAATGATATTTATGTAGAATAAATTTTAGTGTATGTGTGTTACTAGAATAAACTTTAATAAACTTGCGCCGGTATAAGAACCTACAAAATCGTATGTTAAGTGTTATTTTTGCATTCTATTTTTGTCAAGTATAAAATTAATTCTTCTCTTTATAGTTTTACATATTTATTGTAACCAATAATTATTAATGATTAATGGACATATGCTCAATTCTTCTTTTTTTCATTGCTATAATAAACAAAGGAAGATGCGGTCGATTGTTTCGTTTATAAAGCTATTGATTTGAAATTTGATATATGTAGAAAATGATTTTAATTAATCTTTTTTTAGAAACTTCAGTTCTCTAAATCATTAATTGTTATTACTACAGCTATTCGAAAATACTTAGTGTGAATATAAGAAAAATTGAAGAGAAAAATAGAGAGAAAGAGAGAAAGAGAGAGGGAGAGGGAGAGAGGAAGAGAGAGAGAGAGAGAGATGTGTACATTTTTTATATTTAAAGAAATACGATTTTTATTAATTATGATTTACTTTATTACCATTACTTAAACGAAATGAAGGAAATAATACAATATTGAATGTAATAAAAATATTTTAATCTTATTATCTTATTATTAATATAAAATTACAAATACATTTCCTTCAAGAATGAACTATTGTATATAATATTAGAATACCCATGGAATTTTGCTCGTTTACAGCCTTTTAATTTTATTTTTTAATATTAAAAGAAAAAAAAATCCGTAATTTAATCTAATCATTTTTTGAATCTTGATCCTGCTTTCTGTGCCTGCGTCACTTGTTCCTGAATAGCCTCGTTCTTTACTGTCTGTTCTTTAAGCGGTTATTTAAAACTCGTCAGCTCAGCGGCGGTCTGTCCTGCGACGGCCTGTCCAGCAGCGACCTGATCAGTGACGGCCTGACCAGCGGCGACCTGATCAGTGACGGCTTGACCAGCGGCGACCTGATCAGTGACGGCCTGACCAGCGGCGACCTGATCAGTGACGGCTTGACCAGCGGCGACCTGATCAGTGACGGCCTGACCAGCGGCGACCTGATCAGTGACGGCTTGACCAGCGGCGACCTGATCAGTGACGGCCTGACCAGCGGCGGCTTGTCCGGTCTGTTCGATCTGGATCACCTTTTCATTTACCGGCTTCAATGGCGCAATAATCGTCAAAATGCCGTCGCTTGATATCGAGGATGTTACTTGGTCGACGTCAGCGCGACTAGGTAACAGATATTGTATCACGAACTGTCGCGTGACGATGTTGGACTCGTCCTGCTTTTCTTCGTGCTTGGCTTTAACGATCACCAAATGATCTACTACCTTGACGGTAACATCTTCCGGATTATAATTCTGCACGTTTACAGTAATCTTGAAGTTGTCGTCGTCGATGCTCGTGGTACTAACGACATGTTGGTTATGATTTAGCAGATTCAGCCAGGGTTTGTAGAAATTCAGAATTCCGTGGTTATAATTAACCAGTGTATGATAAGGATCAAGGGCGCAAGAGACTTCTGACAGGGCAAGTTTCGTTTTACCAAGCGTTCCAGCGGCGAGGTCCACCGGATTGGCGAGAGCACCCAATCCCAAATGGAGATTTAAGAACAACAACGGCAAGAGATACATGATGTCGTCGATAGATTCTCCTCTTGCTTATAAATCGATTTTGGCGAAGATATCAGGCAAATAAAGGAGCAACTAGCTAATCCACTGATGCCTCGTGTATTCGCACAGAAATTTTGTAACGTGGGCTGTCGTCGCGACCATTATTTATACCAGACAGCTTTCGGTCTGGGTGGGGAGATACGTTTTGTAATGTTTGTAAGGCTTAAAAGATTCTACATTATCTTTTATATCTTGGATAACTTCTAGATCATTTATGTCATTAACGTTGACATTTTATTAATCTATAGATATATCAAAGCTTTTGTGTAATAGAAAGGTCAAAAAGATTAATATCTATTAAAAAAAATTTAGAAGAATGAAATTGATTACACCAGTGGTTTTCGAATAAAAGAAAAATACAACGCAATTCTTTCACATTTGGCGGTAAGTAAATTATGACATGCAAAGTCAATACGGTGACTAAATGAGCAAAGTAATTTATTACGAAAATTATACAATAACATTCATTTAGCAATATCTCGCAATTATAACGCTTTTCATCTATTATCATATGTAACAAGTGAAAAAAATGTACATATTTGGTCTGATAATTCAGTTTATCGATTGTATGTCAATATTTTCGAATTATGTGAATCTCAAAAACAATATTTGTGTTTATTACTGATTTTTTTACTTTTTTATTTTAGTGCATACTAAATAATATAATATAAAATATTAAGTTTAATGCATTAGAATGTTAGAAATAGTAAAATGGTGTATGTTAACATATTGACTGTCGCATTTCATCCATATTTAAATGATGTGTAAATTTTCGGAAGTGGCCTCGTCACTCATTTGGGATTTTGATGGTTTTATTTATTCGATTATAAATAATTTTATTAAGTATTTAAGTAATTAAAAAAATAATAATTATAACAAGTCATTAAAGAAAACAATAAAGTATTATTAAAATAATATACTTGCTGTAAGTCTGCTTTTGTAACAAATAGATTTTTGTAATGTAATATTTTCTATCATAAGATCACTGTCGCAAAATTAAGAACTGCTAACGCAATATTTCAAAAGATCCAAATTGCTAACGCAGCCAATCCAAAATTCCGTAATGTTGCAATAATTGTAACTTTATTTCAATCTTCGGCGAATTTTCCCCGTTATATCAGCCGGTGTTATATGCTTTATGAAAAAATGCTACTATTTTTCTTTATTTTTATGTTTTTAAGACGTTTCATCTGCATATAATAAATAATAATGGGATACATAACACTTTTTAATTTTCACTGTCTGTTGAAGATAAATTGTTTCTTTGCAAAGGTTATGCAATATTATCTTTTGATCAGCAGCACATAAATTATAAAATAACGAAGTTACGTTCTATTTTATAGACAGCCTGTCGCAGACAGCGTTCATTTTTAAAGATTCACGGCCTTCTGAAAATGCCTTATATCCCTTAAACACTTGTGATCTCGACAATGCATGCTAAGTCATAGGCCTGTTTCAATATTGTTTTTCTTAAGTTTGACACAAAATTTGATCGCATAACGTTGCTCGAAATTGCACTTTTCCATTCTAGTACGTGACACACACACACAAAAACTGCTTCACAAAGAATCACACTAAAATTACCTGGTGACTTTAGCGATTTGAACTTATATTGCAAGTCTATGAGAGATTAACTGCGCTTCATAGTATGTGAAGGGCGATCCCGCAATATCGTCAGATATCGTGTGACATAGGCAGTTTTATTACTTTATTTACAGACCTTATATGTTGCTGGCTTCATACTAGCGACAATATAAAAATATTCAATAATTTTTAAAGATTTTACTAAAAAACTAAAATTAAAATTACAAATAAATTTGGGATCGTTTTTTATGGTCATGGCTGCAGGATCATGATTTCTAATAATAATCCTGTATGAATTTTTAAATTTATTATTTAGCTATTTAAACTGTGTATCGAATCAATGTCGGACTTACAACGCAATTATTAGCTGAAGCTGGAATAGTGAGATCTTTATTGACCTTCAATTATTAATTCCGTGCGAATAAACATCTTTCTTAAAATACTGCAAAAAATATTATCTTAGCTAGATTTAAATTTAGGACCTTTTGACGTTCCCGAACAGACATTTTACCAATTCGATCACCGTGAGTAATAATATTTGTCGCAATAATTGTTATAATAAAGTGATGTCAGTATATATAAAGGGAGAACGTATGCCAGAAGTACGTAAGTATATGTATGTACACAAGGCGTCACAAATGCCTACTTATCTGAACTTGCAGGGATACTAACCCATGTATATGTATTACTGATTACATATATGTATATACAATAATATATATGTATATGCCGCTGCAATTTTAGATGAGTAGGCATTTGTGACGCCTTGTGTACATATAAGTATTTTAAAATTATAATTTAATTTATTAAAAATTTATTTAAAATATATTTTGCGCAAAAATGATTTCTTAATAAGTATATTTAGCTTATGGAAATGAGCATTATATTCTAGTTTAACTTGACTTCGATAGAGCAATATTTACAGAATAAAATCTAATAAATCTACGGAAAAAGTATAACTACAGAATCGCACATTAAAGCGTTATTTTTGCTTTTCATTTTTAGTCTCGTCTAAAGTCGACCCTTTTTAATGTTTTTATATATTTACAGCAATGAATAATTAAAAGCCGACAAAGATACGCTTGTTTACTTATTTTTTTATTGATGACAATAAAGGAAGATAAACTTAAATGCTTTTTTAAATTCCTTCTCTGTTTATCGAAAGTTATTAGCTTGAAATTTAATATAGTAAACAATTCCTTTCGAACAATTCTTTCTTTTAGAACTTTGAATTCTCTGAATTTTTATTGCTATTATTAGCAGTTCAAAAATACTCAATATGAACATAAGAAATTTTTTGTGCAATATAAATGTATTAATTTTTTAAATTTATTTGATTAAATATGATGTCAATTAATCAAATACAATATTACATATGTAAACAAAATGAAATAAATACAATGTCGAATGCTGATAAAAACCTTTTTATTTTATTGTTAATATAAAATCACAATAAATTCACAATTCTTTCAAGGCTGGAGATAGCACGAAATAGATCAGTGTAATAAGGAATGAAAATATAACGACACAATAGGAAATATATTATAGTTACAGCGAGGTATGCAGCCTTGTAAAGCATACAATAATGTGTTGTGAAAAATTTAGTATTAAAAAAAAAGAAGACAAGATTTCGTAATTTAGTTTATAGTTTCACAGGTCTTATTTTTGCTTCATGTGCCTACAATGTCATCGTTACTGGTTCTCGAATAATCTCGCTGTCCTCTATTTGTTTCTCTAATAAGCTATTAGTCATAAAACGCGCAAGCCTGTCCTGCAACAGTCTGTCCAGCAGTAGCTTAATTAGCGGCAGCCAGGCCTGCGGCAGCCTGTCCAGCAGCACCAAATCCCATACCAGCCTGTCCTGCAGCAGCTTGCATAGCGCCAGCCTGTCGAGCAGCACGAAATCTAATGCCAGATAGTCCTGTGTCAACCTGTCCACCAGCACGAAATCCAATGCCAGATAGTCCTGCGTCAACCTGTCCAGCAGCACCAAATCCCGTACCAGCCTGTCCAGCAGCAGCACGAAATCCAATGCCAGATAGTCCTGCGTCAACCTGTCCAGCAGCACCAAATCCCGTACCAGCCTGTCCAGCAGCAGCACCAAATCCAATGCCAGATAGTCCTGCGTCAACCTGTCCAGCAGCACCAAATCCCTTACCAGCCTGTCCAGCAGCAGCACCAAATCCAATGCCAGATAGTCCTGCGTCAACCTGTCCAGCAGCACCAAATCCCATACCAGCCTGTCCAGCAGCAGCACCAAATCCAATGCCAGATAGTCCTGCGTCAGCCTGTCCTGCAGCAGCAAATCCTGCATCGGCCAGTCCGGCGGCAGCTAGTCCTGCGGCGCCATGTCCAGCGGCAGACACTCCTGCACTAGCCACTCCAGCGGCAGCCTGTGCAACAGCAGCTTGTTTAGCAGCGGCCTGTGCAGCAGCAGCAGCTTGTGCAGGAGCAGCTTGTGCAGTGGCAGCAGCTTGTCCAGCGGTAGCTTGTCCCGCAGCAGCAAATCCTGCATCGGCAAGTCCAGCGGCAGCTAGTCCTGCGGCACCATGTCCAGCAGCAGCCTGTGCAACAGCAGGTTGTTTAGCAGCGGCCTGTGCAGCAGCAGCAGCTTGTGCAGGAGCAGCTTGTGCAGTGGCAGCAGCTTGTCCAGCACTAGCTTGTCCCGCAAATCCTGCGGCAGCTTTGCCAACGCCAGCCTGTCGTGCGGCAGCCTGTCCAATTCCCGCTTGTCCCGCGAAGACATCCACCGCATTGATGGGAGCATTTAGTCCCAAAAGAAGACTCGTGAACAGCAACGGTACGAGATACATGATGTCGTTCTCTTTCTACTTACGAATTTTTCGTTTGACAGTTATCGAAGAGATCGGCGGGTGAAGGTGCAACTGATTGATTTGCTGCTTGCGTACAATGCTCTACCTCGTGTTCTTCCACGGGGATTGTGCAATGAACGATGTTGTCGCGACCGTTATTTATATCAGACAGTTTTCGATTCGGGTGGGGATGTTTCGTAACGTATATTATTATTAACGCTTTGAGAAGTCATTGTGAATGGAAGTTGCATTTTCAATTAAAACAGATCCTCCACTAATCTGTTCAACCCACTTTCAACTATTTACTCACATTTGGTGGTTAAGTAAATCGAGATGATGTACAAAGTCAATATCATAACTGAATAAGCAAAGTAATTACGGAAATTATATAAAATCATTCATTTAACAATATCATGCAATTAGAACGCTTTTTATCTATCATTATGTGTAAGAGAGTGGAAAGTACCATGCAGTTTTGATCAAAAAATTCCATTATTAATTGCACATCAATTAATGCTTACGAAATAAATGAGTCATATTATATATACGTAATATTAACATATGAAATAAATAATATGTAATATAAAAATTTAACAAGCTTGAATGCTAGAATTATTAAAATAACATATATGCGTTAACACTTTGATTGTCGTGTCATCCATATATCTGGTAATGTAGAAATTTTCACATAGACTTCGTCACCCATATGTGAATAATGGTTTATTCTATTAAGGAAAATTTTATTGAGAATAAGATGTTAAAGAAATTAAAATTATATTAAAAAGTTAAAAATGTTAATATAATATTAAAATTAGATTTATTAATAGAGGACAAATAGAATATGTGTATTAAATTAAGAGTAAAAAAATGATGGATAAAATGGCGATTTTTGCCTGAAAAATATAACGTAAATTATATATGTAATCTTATAATTTTAGAAGTCACTGAATATTAGGTTTATTTGCCTCGTGAGAAAATTATCAAATTTTTTGTTTTAAATTAGTCGAAATGAGTCTTTTTCTTATAAGAATATGGTTAGTGACATCTTGTTCCAATTATATTGAATCACTTGTATTATAGTTATTTCTATAACATTTTAAAAATTATTTTGGCGAAGAAAATATCTTAACGACAGTTTACAGAATATGCTGTTCCAGCGTATTTTTTTATATAAATGCTCTTGATGCAGATTGTCACACTTGGACTCAATTAGATTGAATATTTTTTAAGTAGGTATTTTTTATATATTTTCTAATTTTTAAAAATACGAGCATTGAAATAAATTATAGTACAAATAATTCGAACGAAATGTTGTAAATCATGTTATTAAGAAACACTTATTTTGATTTTTTGAAGATGAACTCGAATTACTTTTTCACGAATTTAGATAAATAAAACTGGTACCATTGTATATTCAGGGTCTGAAAAAAATAACGTATAATTTACGTTACATTTTTTTAGGTATAAAAAATTGCTTGGTTAATTATTTTTTGTAAATTTATTTCAGGAAAAGGTACAAATAAACATGCAGTTTAAGCGTTATTTATTATTATATTTAAGATATAAAAAAATTTTATTTGAATATAAATTATAATTTTACTAAAAATATAAGAGTTATCTATCATTGTGTAAATAATTTTAATGTAAATTATTTTTAGTTTTACCACAATTCTGTGTTAAGGAAGCTATTTGTTATTGTTCTTGTTTTTTTTTTAATTTGTTTTCTTTTATATGCTCTATGGATTTTGAATGCAAAAAAGATATTCGAAAAATGTTATTACAAAAAAATAATAACATATAATAATTTTTATGTGATAAAGTTTTGCGTATATATAATTATTATCATTTTGTAATGACATTTTTCTAACAATCTATTTTAGGTTTAATCTATAAAGTAAAATGTTCTGAGGAAAGTTACATCAGAAACTAATAACTTGCTTTTATAGAAGTTTCGGAATCATTGCAAAACGCGAGAATTGAAATTTTCCAACTTGAAGTTTTTGAGTCTTTAATGATAGAAAATTCCTACATATTTAATGAGTTTTATATCACACACTAACTGTTTAGTTTACATCTCAAATATAGTAATAAATTACATCTAAACGGAGAATTTATTCCATTTATTTATTTCCTGAAATAAATTTTGGCTTCAGTTTGACCATTTGATCAGAAATCGACTTGTTTCTCCTTAAGCTTAATTCCGAAATCAGCTTGATAATCAAAATGTTAACATTACAAAAAATGATACGCATAATCAATATCCTTATCTGCAGACTTTATTGCAATGAAACATTATGTTTGATTGTACGTAATCTAAATATTTCCGCTCATGTATATCGAAGAGTCCTTGATCATTCTCCAACACATATGTTCATGATACATAAGTACCAGTAAATATGTTATAAAATATTGATATTTCAAAATTCATTACAGAATGAATCATTTTCTTCGGTGGTTTTTTCCATTCCAAGCAAATTTTTCCAAGAAAGCGGATATTCAATATTTGAAAACAAATAAATTTTTGGATAATAGAATTCATTAAATTTATTTAATTTTAAAATGATTTATTCGCTGTTAAGAAAAAAAATAATGCAAATTTAAAAAGAAATAATTAAATATTTGGAATAAATTAATAATACAGGTTTTTCATTTTAAATAAATTTTTTTATCTTTTTATCTTTAACAATAAAATTACTTTTAATTATTTTTAATTATACTTTTTATTTAATTAACACATATTGCATCATTATACATTAATATTTATATTGCATCTTTATATACAGTTTCAGTCATTCGCACATCCTGTATTTAGATTTCTCATTTTTCTCCTTTTCAGCATTTTTTCTTTCTAATTATATTTATATTTTTCTCATAAAAAAATTCTGTGGACTAAATCCAGTAAATAAAACGAACAGATCTCAAGTTTACACACTTGAAGATAATGGCTCTTTTGTCTCTTTTCATCTTTTCTTGTCAATCATACATCTAAGAGAAATACATATATTTTTATCAAAATACAGTCTTAATCTTTTAATTATAAATAAATAAATCGAAAGCTGTAGAAGACAAGAATGAAAGAATCCTTAATATAGAGAATACTTGAATGCCACTTGTGGAAGATAAACCTGAAATCTAAAAGTCTAAGCTAAAAATAAAATAAGTCAAATTCGAAGTAAAATAAAAGTCAGAAATTAAAGAAACTGAAGAGGATAATAAATAAATTTCGGAACGCTCTTAAATCGTTTTTTCAGTTACATGTTTGTTACGTTATATGGTGTGTAAATATTTTGCATGTATCGTAGGAAATTATTTCTGTTGTGACTATCAGTTATATTGTGATATTTAAAGCGTTATAAATACAATGTATATGATTTACAATTAGTATATAGAGATATATCTTTTTAAATGATATTTTAATTTTATGTAATAACATTTGCGGTACAAAAAGTTTTTTTAATCTTCTTCTCTATCAATATACAAAGGAAAAAGAAGGAAGGGAAAGAATTATCTATAACTTTCTAATGTTTTATACCACATATTTTTTTCGATCAAACTTTCTCCTAAACTTCACTTGAAATTAATTGACAATGTAGTGTAGTTTTATTATTTATTTGACTTTTTAAAAATCGTGATAATTTATAACTTAAGTTTATAACTTAAAGACTTTTGACGCTAAGATATTTTTGATAAAGATAAATAAAAATTATATGTCAAAGAATCTATTATTTGTTAAAAGATATTCGATGGTTTTAAGACAACGTGTACAATAAATGATTTGTAGAACACTGCTAGAATAAATATGTGTACAACGAAAAGTTACTATATATGTTAACATGTACAAAATAAAATTAGGAATTTGTAAATTCAATAGGGTAATAAAATAATATATATAATTAAAAAATTTTTATATTTTATTTTATTTTATATTTTATTTTATTTTAATAAACAATCAGTCTTACATCCATTTTACAATAACTATTTTTTAAATTTTAAATAAAAATGAAAATGTTGTATCTTTATTACCTAGCTTTATTCGAGTATAATATAATAAATAAATCTTATATAGTTTATCTATTCTAACTTATGATAAATGTTCGATATAAATTCATAATAAATTAAAAATAACAAAAAATTGAGCAATTACTGAAACTGGTCATGTTTGTTAATTTATGTAGTAGTTAATTTAAGAGTAGTAAATATCTATTATTGGTCCAATTAACTAGTCTATTAGAATTATTAAATAAACAATTTTTCAATAAATACATAACAGTAGATTTAGAAATGCTTTTATAAAAAATAATTTTACTAATCATATTGTAGAGATTAGATTACAAGATAGATAAATTAAGTTTATATATGTCTAACACAGAAAATGTATATAATAATACAGGCTTATAATCGGAATCAATACTGATTTAGTGAACAATTTTTACACAGTTAATTTAAAGAGTTGGTTTTTCATTCTTCTCCTCCTCACTTTGCTGGTGCGCCTGCGGTTTTTCCTGCTTCTTGTTCAAGAAGGGCTTTCCAGTGTACTCGATCTGGAGCTTTCTTTCCGTTTCGTCCTTCAGCGGCTGCAGCTTGGGTGCAACGATAGTCAGAAGACCATCGGACGACAACTTGGATGTCAGATGTTCGACGTTAATGTCTTTCGGCAGCTGATACTTGCGGACGAATTGGCGGGACACCCAGCCGTGATCGTCCTCCGTGTCCTCGTGTTTGGCCGTGATGACGAGGTGATTGTCCACGATCTTCACCTCGATCTCTTCCGGCTTGAAATGTTGCACGTCCAGCACCACTTGGAAGTTATCTTTGCCGGTGGGAGATGTGCGTGGACTCTCATAATGCCGGGTGGCCAGATTCAGCATGTTCTTGAGCTGGTCGTGATTTCGCCACGACATCAGGTAGTCGTTGACAGCCTCAGCTGGCGACGGCAGTCGCTTCAATCGACGTACCAGGCCGTAGTTCGGGTCCAGGAAGAAGCGGCACTCCTCGGAGTCCTCCAAGTCGCAGAATATGAATGGTTGCAGGGCCATTTCGCAGGATTTCTCTCGCTAACAGTGATTTGCGACACACTCCAAGTAGATTACGATTCGATCGTTGTTGATTTTGAGTATAGAATTAAAGTCACTGATGGTTGCAACTTTCTCGCAACTTTACTCTGACGTCAACTGTTTGCTCGCTGACAGCGTACTGATCTCACTCCGGCGCGTAGCCGGTGTATATATACAGCAGCGCATGCGGTCGAGAAACCTTTCGAACTTTCGAGGCGAGTGTGAGCGAAGTGTCTCGTACATTCTCGTATGTTCCACGTTCCGATTAAATGATGATTGTGAGCGGGCAATTCTCTTTACACCGAGCGCGGAATAAATATGAGTTTTATTTTAAAATATAGTCGCGAATGAACAAATTGTCTGAAGTCTCTACATCAGACAGCTATATATAGGAATCAATAAACGCATGAATCTTAATATTTTAGAAAATATAGGTGTCTGTAGAAGTGTAATATGTCTTAACGTGTTTATATGTCTTAACTCTGTTGTTATACAATATAATATATACATATAAAAAGTGTACGTATGTTTATATTTCTTAGAATGTGAAATCAGATTCCAGAGTAAGTTTGTAAATTTTATAAAATTAATCAAAGTTAGACTAAATAATTAATAATACTTCGAGGAACAGTTTAGAAATTGTTTAAATAAAAAAATAAGTGAGATGCCATATATGTATATTTCAAATTTCTCTATAATGAGAGACATTGATATGATTATAATTAAGAAATTTATAAGTATTTTTATAACTTTATATTTAAAAAATAGAAAACGTTAATTAAATTGTGATTAAAGTAATGTAAAATTAAATTTATTATTGTTAATTTCAGACTTTTAACAGAACTTTTAACAAGATCTTAACAATTTTAAAATGTGTAATAAAATGTGAAGTTTATTAATTATATGTAATATATATTCTAATTTAAAAAAAAAAATTGTGTTAAAAATTATAAATGTATACATCAAGGAATTGATTTTTATTAATTAATATTTAAGAAATAATCTTTATAAATTGATTGTAGAATCTGAAACAAAATGTATATATTTTGTATACTTCTTGACATCTCTAAAGCTTCCTTTCGCAATATCTCATCGATAATGCGATAACTCCACGTTTCTAGAATTATATCTAGAATTGTCAACTACTGCTTCTACCTCAGCCTGGCTTGGCCTGGCTCAAGCTTTGCCGGGTTTACGCTAAGTGACGTCACAGAGGTTACGTTTAGAATGATCTGGAACACTCTCGCCGTTTCTAGCGACACCTGGAATTATCTACGTCAGATAAAGCGTCTCGTTGCCAGCGCGCTCTAGAAGCTACTGGCCATTTCTGTCGGCTTCTTCATGGCTCAACGACTTCAAATTTTAAATCCAGCACGAGTCGGAATACTAAAACGACACAAAGCGCTGAGAAAGCGGAACAACGTCCCTCGATAGAAAGAGGCGATTCCATCGAAATCTCGTCTATCATGTGATAATAGTGATCGTTTCCGGATCTTGTTTCGTAAATTATCCTACGCTATCAGATTCGTAAAAATACTTGTAGGGATGGATGAACAGAACGTGTTATACGTAGAAGTGTGTCAATATGCCCACAGGTATTGTTTATGCCACTGTTTAGATTGTTTGGGCATGTTTTGTCGTCAAGATCATGAAGATGTTATTTGATTTTAAATTAGAATCTGTTGAAACTGTCTCATTCATTACATCATGTATATCTGTTAACCTTAAAAGAGACTGAAAGGACTATTGATTACTTTTTTGCAAAACGACATGATATAATATAAATATAACTTACTATAAAAAGCATTGTCACGATGAAATAATTAAAATGCTTTTTTAGTTCTTATTTATCAAATAATTTCTGATTATTGAAAACAATATGAACTTTGCAATAAATAACGAATAAATGTATTCCTTACAAAGTAATACCTTTTTAAGCTATTGAGACAATTTTATTGGAATAATAATATGTAATATTGATAATTAAAGGCTTTAACTTGCACTTTTCATAATCAACCTTGACAACACTTGAATTTATATTCAATTGCATCTGAAATCAATTTTAACAGATTTATATCTGTTTTGTGAGATTATGTTTTACTAATTGAATAAAACTAAGTGATTTGTTCTTGTCTGTTTTAGTATCTTATCAAAAACCATAATTGAAGAAACTGTAAATGCCGAATTACAATTATTGGATGAGATCTCTCTCGATGTCATTGTATATGGTAAAAATTGTATGAGCACAGTTATCAAAGATCATGTCGAATCTATCATATGCTCATCTGACTATGTGGAGGTATTATCAATTTTATTATTAATTTATTACAGAAATAATTTGCATTTACTTTATAAATATATATCCACATATTTATTTCAGAAGGGAAAGGTCAAAATTAAAGGAACTACTATTAAGTATTATGTCTATAGACTGACACAAGAAGATGCTGCCATAGAAACAATGAAATGTGATTCCGATGAATTGCCAGTTGCGTCTCACTGGCTGTTACCCGCACAGGAATTTCACTGCATGTGGGAGAATCTGTATTACGATTGTGACATAAAGAATAACGTTAGTAAATTTAATAGAGTCAATTTATAAATACAACATAATTTTTATGTATCATTGCAGTTACTTGCACTGTTTCATATAATTTTTTTTATATGAAGTTCTTATCTCTAATTTTATTTCCCTTTTTTTTAGTTATTACGTTTCGTGGAGACTACAATGTTATTTTCTGATCACGCTGTTAATTCTAACATTATAAGCTGGAATAAAGTGGTATTGTTGCACGGCCCCCCAGGTACAGGCAAAACCAGTATGTGCAAAGCTCTCGCTCAAAAAGCTGTCATTCGCATGGGAGATCGCTTTACTCATGGAAAATTTATCGAGATTAATAGCCACAGCTTATTTTCGAAATGGTTCTCAGAGGTATGTATTTGACTATTCCTATCTCGCTGCAGAAGAGAGATAATAAAGTATAGGATTAGAATTTGTGGACTAGGAATAAATTCAAGAGAATTCAATTTATATATTACTTAATAACAACATTCACAGTTAGGTAACAAGATTCACGTTTCTGTTATAATAATTATTATATACTATTACATATATACTATTCAAAATTAAAGTTAGTGTTATTTTACATTTTGTTGCAGAGTGGAAAACTTGTTATGAAGTTGTTTGATGAAATAAAGAATTTGGTTCAAGACGAAAGGGCTCTGATATGCATTTTGATTGATGAGGTAGAATCGTTAGCCCATGCACGTAAATTATGCAGCAACGGTACTGAACCATCTGACTCCATACGCGTTGTGAATGCACTGCTCACGCAATTGGATCAAATCAAACGATATCCGAACGTTTTAATTTTAACGACGAGCAATATGACGGAAGCAATAGATCTTGCGTTTGTCGATCGAGCGGATATAAAGCAGTATCTTGGATATCCATCCGAAATCGCTATTTACAATATTTATCATTCGTGCCTAAAGGAATTAATGAGAGTACGTATTCTATGTCTAATCTTAATCCTATGAGACACAATAACATAAATATTTAATGTATAAATACTCATAGTGATAGCGTTACTAATGTATCTCTTAACGTTCCACTTACGAATTATCTTTGATATAAGATATATTATTACTAAATTGTATGTGTATGTATGTGTCTACTCAAGCATTCCTTAGTTAATACTACTATTAACTATTTATATTATAACTATATAACTATATATATTACTTCATGTATGTTCCAGACTGGAATTTTGGAAAATGAAGAGATACACGATATATCGCAGTTAAAGATACTTGGCTACACAGAATATGAAAACACTAAGAACAGTCTAAAATTGCTGGAACTTAGCCGCGAGAGCGAAGGCTTAACTGGTCGTACATTAAGAAAAATACCATTTTTGGCGCACGCTCTTCATACATCCACGAGCAAAACTACGCTGTCCAAATTTCTAAAAGCCATGCACACTGCTATACTGAAACAGGATCAACAAGAAGGCGATATGCAGCAGTCGTGAACAGAAAGATTGTTCTTTTCCTATTTACTTTAATACTATTTTATTATGTATATTCTATTTTATATATACATACATATAATTATGTATATATAATTTATATTTTAATATTTAATAATACATGTTTTGTCTAATTTATTTGCGTATGATTGTCGCAAAAAAAAATGCTTATTCTCTATTTGAGTCATTTATCTCGAACATATAAAGTTTAAATAATGTTTTGCATCACTCTCGAAACAAGATGCTCGTTTCAAACATAGAATTCTTTTCTACATTACATGTTGGGAAATATCAAAATCGGGAACTGTATATATAACAGTTTCCGTGAGGTCCAGTTTTGCACTGATCCCGCCTCGTCGCGCAACCGCCATTAAAATCACTGAGATGCGACCGCTATTAAAGTTACGCTTCGTTCCGCTCCGACGACGCGGACTATACTTTGCACCGGTACGCGAGTTCTTCATACAATATTTATCACAACGTGCCTGTATTTCGAACAGATTGCTGTTGTAGTCTTACTATAGTAAAATACAATGAACAACACACGTCACGGTACAATAAATAAATTTAGGGGAAAAAAATTGTTTAACGATACAGAGATTCGCAACAACAGTCGACAATCTCGCGAGGGCACTAGTGTCCTCGATAAAACATCTATATAAAACATCAGACTATACATTCAACACAAACATACACATTGTGTATCGCGTCATTAAAATAATTATAAAGTATCTCTGATTTTACACACATAATTTACAGTAAAAATATCTAAGAGAAAATATTCTAAGAAGGAATTGATGGGAGACTGGGGAAAAGAATAACAAAAGTAGAATTCATTGCTAGGGGGAGGATTTGACTACGAAGGAGGGGACTTGATATCAGTGAAGGAGACCCGTGTATTTTACACTTTACACGATGGTGGGTGGCTGCAGGACCGCCGGTGCTCTTCTGACTTTCAGCGCTTCCGGGCTCATGGCACGCGTCTGCTTTGCGATGCGGCTGTAATCGTACACGCCCTGGCCGCCGTCCAAGCTGGACTTCCCCGTGAAGGTCTTCACGTGGGACGAATTGATGGACTTTTGTTGGTTCATCGACGCGCCGTTACTATAAAGCGCATCGGCTGCGATACTGCCCTCCTCCTCCACCTTCTGCCGGTATCGTCCGCGTCGCATTCTCAGCAGCGAGTACACACTGACGGAGATCAGTAGCAACAGGAGCAACAGACCGACCGCCACGGCCGCGGCTATCACGCGCATCTCCGTAGGGTCTCTCACTATCAATTTGATGGTCGTCTTGTCCGAGCCTTGGATACTCTTCACCAATAAAGTGTACACCCGAGCATCTTCCTTTCGCAAATCCTTGATTTCCAGCTTGGCCCAGTAACAATTGGTCACCAAATTGTTCTCAAAAATGGGCTCCATCGGTAGGGCCTCGTACTTCGGATCAATGGTCTGTCCTGTTGGAAATTTGATAGGCCAAATGAAAAACAAGCGAAGCAGAGATACGATTCGTTGGCGACTTGACTCGGCTATCAAACCATTTAAATTTGAACTCTCATGCAATCGAATTACATAATTTTTAATTTCGTCTGCTTAATTACGATCAGAATTCTATTTTTCTAAAACAAATATAAATAAATGTTGCTTAACAATCAAAAAGACAGTGTTCTGTACCAGCTCGAATGTGAGAACTGCCCCATTCCCAAGCGACCATGGTTGGTGGTGGCCGCGAGCAGAATCGGGATTTGAGCCTGTGCACGGGTTCTCCGGCCCATCCAACGGATTCGTAGGAGGTCCTGTCGCCGAGCGACGGTTTGACCTGGATCTCCGGCGGTCCAGTAACGTGCAGCACGTAGCGTGCGTCACTAGTGATCTCTCGCCTGACGCCGTTGATCGTGTTGAAGGCGATGCAACGGTATTCCCCCTCGTCGGACCACATGATGTTCTTGAGGTGCAAGCGTCGACCGCCGCCCCTGTTCTGCATACGATTCTCGATCGCCTCTGTCAAGCTACCACGAAGATGCACCCATCTGTATTGAGCGGGCGGATTAGCTTCGAACTCGGTGCACTCGAAGGGGTCCTCGGTGTCGCCTAACTTGACTGTTTTCTCCATGTTCACAAATGTGTTGTTTCCGTTCATGCTCTTCACTTTCGGTCCATCTGAGGAACACGACAAATGCGCGTTTTATATCGTGTATCTGTTTATCTGTCGATTGTATGTTCGCTTTGAGACGCCGCAAATGAAATAAAAGATATTTATATATATTAAAGAATTATAAATAAATAAAAGCAATATTAACGGGAAACGTTGCAAATTGCACTACGTTATAATATCTTTGCCTGCGGAACTCCCTTTCATTTCTTTTTTACGCGAGAGAAGAGAGCCCCAAGCACTTGAGAGTTACAACTTTCACGGTAGCGCGACATATAATTGTGCATAAAAAATTTTATGTGTGACGCAATTCTACGAAGAAAGAGAGGAACCTTGTCATTCCGAGGAAAGACGTTAAGCGGTGCGTAGATCGCTTTTAGATAGTTACGAAAGGAGGCGAAAGGCAATAGGGAAAGGAAAATGGGCAAAGTATATCGGAGCGAGGTACACAATGAAATTCTACGAACATTGCACATCGAGCCTGGAACTCGCGGGTGAGCTTTCACCGACGTTGTTCGTCGCCTTGCACGAGTACAGGCCGGCGTCTTGCCTCGTGACCGGCTCGAAGCGCAATTCGGCGGCCCACATGGTGTCGTTCACCAGCGTCGTTTTGCCTTGTATCAGCGACGGCGGAGACGCGGTGTCGATTAACACGCTGAGCGGCACCGAATCTTTGAACCACTTGATGCTCGGGACCGGATTAGCGTTCGCCAGGCATTTCAGGCTAACGAAACTCACCGAATCCTCTGGAGCGGCTGTGAACGGTTGCGGACTCATGTCGAGTCTCACTTCCGGCGAATCTGAAACCGCAAAGCGCTGCTGTTACGCACGTGTTGGGTTTACTTTGTCCGGCACAAACGAGCCGCTTGTTCTCTCCTCCTTTCTCAAGTCATTGTAGATTCGTTTTACAGCAGTGAAAATGGTTTAAGAGCAACTCTCCAACACGTAAAAAATATCTATTCTTTTAAACATATTAAGGAGGTTCCAGCGTTTGATGAAATATAAGATAAGTCCATAATACACTGTACACATATTAATTATATTCACAATATCCAGAAAAAATTTCATTTATTTTTACTGTTTTGAAGATATAATTCTAAATGTATAACATTTTACATTATAAGTATATATATTAACCTTATTTATTAATCGTATTTTTTGTTAATTGAAACATTTGCATATAAGACAGAAATTTAAAAATTGTTTTACTTACAAAGTAAACATTTAAGTTCGTTTGGGTAAAGTTTCTGAATTGATCGTCTAGTTTGAAAGAAATTTATATTTGTTGATAACAAAAAAAAAAATATTTGTTAAATAGACATGTCGAATTTAACACAAACTATAAAATATGAGATATATATTTGATGCATAAGTAAAAATACGACAATGTTAATTTATACATTTTTTATTTAGATTATATTTTATTTATTATTTTTTAAGATATAATAATAAATAAATGTCATCTTAATATTTCATTTCCTGCTATTGGTACTTAGGTCAAATAAGAGTTTTATAACTTTTATTTTGTCATTTTAAAAATATTTAGTAACATAAAATTAATAATGATTATGTATAATAATATTAGTGAAATAGATATTGCTGATAATATTTTAATATTATTTTAATAGTTTACACAATTATAAGAATACTACTTATTAACTAAAGTAGCGCTGGAACCTCCTTAAATTAAAGCGATTTTCAAAGATAAATTTTTTCGAATAAGTAACAAAAAAACTAAATTTTAACTTTTTCTTTAATTTTATTTCAGAAGAGATTATTATGTTTAACAATTTTTCGACGAGTTTCTTTGATTATCATTTGATATTTAAGGACATTGATAAAATTTAATACTTATAATATTTGTTTTATTAGAGCTCTAATAGAGATCGATTTCACGTACAAGCAATGTCCAGTCGCGTCTCTGTGCTAATCGAGCCCGTTGGATGGACGGCCATACATCGAATCGGCAGACCGTGTTTCTCCCTCTCACCATGCACCCGTAAAACACTATGAGCCACCCAAGTCTTCGGTTCATCTACCTCCGTTGCGTTTGTCTGCGGCGAATAAGGTCTCACCTCGTTGTTCCCTATGTACCTGCCGGGCAAATTTTGCAAGGGTTATATCAAACGATTTAACACCTCATTTAATTTTAAGCAGATTTTACTCAGGTTTGTAATTTAATAACTAAGCATTTATAATTTAATCTCAAAGATAGTTTTAGTTCTTAGTTGAAAATCTGTAACAAACGATGATTGATATTTTCGCTTAAAAAAAGTCAATTTCAGATTAATTAAAAATTCAACAACATGGAAGATCAACCGTTAAATGTTTCATAATTTTAAGCATGGAATAAGTCTGAAATAAATTTTTCATAGTACGAGTTTTTTAATAATATATATCAATGACGTTAAAATTTTTTAAACAGAATTGGGTGAACTATCATATTTTTTATATTGAATCATAATTCAATTTCTTAAATAAATATTTTATGAGGTATCTCATATTTTCTGTTAAAATAAAAATATATCGGAATGACGGAATAAAATATAAAATATTTGAATTGAATATAAATATTTTGAAATTACAGAATTAAAATAAATATTGTTTTATAAAAAAATATTAAAATCTTTAAAAGAATTATTGCATCTTCTTTCAAAATTATGAAACTTTTATTTGAAAAATATCTTTTCCTTCCATGTATTTGGAGGTAGTATTCTCCATGCTTTTTCTTTGTCTCGTATTTCAAGTTCGATACTATGTTACAAAAACGCGTAAACGGAAGCTGGACGCCCGGCTCATGGTTAGCCCAGGCCGGTACTGTTCCATATGCAGTATCGTTTCCGCGAGTGATTCACATAAATCCATCGGATTTCCGCTAAACGGGCCGGCCTCCTTCCCGGAAAAAAAGAAGAGCGCCGCCCGAGAAGAACCCGTCCGTACCCTTTTCTAGCGTGATTCACAGGCGCGGCGGGGCTACGCTCGCGGCCAGTTTCTCGGTTTCTATGGCTATAATCTACATAATTATACTCGGCATGGGTCGTGTCCGCAACGCGAAGAAAAAGAAAACCGGGCAGGGATCATTAAACCGCGTGCGGCTATTATCGGTCGTAAAAGAATGCGCGGCCGATATTGTTTCAGACGAGAGTCCCACCGGACGAAATTCTTCATTAGTGCCGTGACCCCTAAAATAAATGCGTGGGAAAGCGAATGGTTACGGGCGGCACTCCCGAAGTACAATATTCGATCGCCGCCCGTGTCTTCCACGTAAACGTGCAAAAGTAAGAGGTCGTAACACTCCGACGTAGTAAAATAAAGAAGCTAAATTACAATCGGACCCACTTGACGCTAAAGTTTCAAGAGACGTACAAAGGAGAGGCTTGTGAGAGACTAGAACGGCTTTCAAACGTATTTACATGCATCGTTCCGAGAATGTTACACGACATGACGGCGGGGTAACGGCGAGCCGTCGCATCGGAAACTTAGCTTTTCTCAAAAGACCCATTCATCAATGGGTCCCCCTTATGAAGGGGCTACATATGCCACCGTTCAGGGCTTAAATTACACCCGCTGGGTCGTTTCCCTCTCGCTCTCTCTCCCGCTGGGAGGACGCGGGCACGTAGGCATATAAGCTTCCAAAAGAAGCGCGTGCCATCCTGGAGGAACAGATGTTTTACATCGCATAAGAACGTAGATAAGGCGCGGCTAAATTCAGCGGACCGTAAACCAAAACGACGATCCCTCCGCGCGCGCGGCCCTTCCCTGCATAAACATAACGTCACGGCTTCTTGCACCAGACCGGCTCTCTCGGATCGAGCGGGCCGCGTGTACGAACCTAACTGGTGATGTTCCACCGTGATGTTTGAAAACGGCCGTATTTTCTGCGAGGTAAGAAAACAAGTGCAGGCGTGTATAACGCAGGAATGTGCATAAAGCGCGCTACTTAGCCTCCCGACGAGGCGTCGTCGCGTCGCCAAACGCGCAATTCGAAAGCGTTATCTCGGACCTCCTAGCGATCAGTTCGATCACAAAAGGGCCATAACTAACGTTAAGGGCTATATCGGTAAATATTCGAGATTCGTTCCAGGACCAATGTCCCTGACGCCGGCCTGTCTGCTATCCTTGCGGGCAAGGTTCATAAACAAAAAATATAATTTTTTGCGGATGCATTATTCTCGAAAAAGATAAATACTCCTTGTATAATTTCTCCGAGAATTTATAAATTTTTCAATTCCGAAGAATAAATTTAGCAGTTTGGTTTGTTTAGTATGGATTATGAAAATAGTTTAACAATAAGATATACAGGGAGAAGATTCGCATTTAGAGAAAATATTTGTTTTAAGGATGTTTTTGTCCTCCTTTTTTTCCTCGTTGTGTTTACTCAAGAGTTTACCCATAAAAATAAATTATATTCGATACTTTTTCAACCGACCGTTACTGAGATTTCGTCCCATCGGCAGGCATGGTCAGCATTCCGATAGTCATCCGTTTGTGCCCAAAAGTAAAAAAAAAATATTTAACTCCTAATCGTCCTGTCTCAGGTAAAAGGTCGCCTGAGACAAATGGATCCATTCGTAATTATCTGCTATAAAGCTTTCAACGTTTCGTTTTTTCTATCATTCCTTTCTGTCGGCGTCACTGCTAGAACACTTCTTGATGAGAAATTATCGCGTGTACAATTTTTCTTCATTATCAACGTAAGTGCGTAACAATGAGTGTAAAGTGAAACGTTAATGTTTTGTTTGGATGTTCATCTCTATGTCACATCGTGTTAAAAATCTTATTGAAATCGATATAAAAAATTCCGGTTGACTCTTTGTCGACATATATTCCAGTTTTCAAATTCTTTAAAATTTTAAAAATTTTAAATTATCTCTTTTTCTTATATATTTTGTTTTCATGTAGTAGTACAATTTCACTACGACGCAATACATAATATTCAAATATTTAAGGACATAGTGTCAGCTTACCACTTGATGACGGCGGGCGGATTTCCGTATTTCGAATCGCAGGAAATCGCTGCAAACTGCCCCTCCTCCAGCGATAGGGTAGCGCCCAGAACGGCCCCGTCCTTTTTCAGCTGAGGCTCTTTAGGTTGCACTGGAACACGAATTAGGGTACATTTTAGATAAGCTAAAGCGAGACAAAAACTGTTGTGTTGTTTGGGGTTTGGTGTCCCCCGCCCCCCCGTTCTGTTCCCTTTTCGATTGGACGGATGTTATGACCGTGATCTTATCGTTACGTGCTCTTGCAGGGAACAGTTAAAAAGAACTGATTGTGCCACTCTCGACTAAATTTCCATTAACATGGATATTGCAAAATTACAGGAAAGTAGAGCATAACGGCTGCTTTGTGTGTTTTCTTGCATCACTCGAGGTCAATGTTCGCGGAATATTAATGTTTCTTCCGAACGATTCAACGCGCTTCAACGAAATATTCGAGATTGCACTGGACATGTCAATATATTGCGTATAATGACATTAAAATATAAAAGTGCATTTATCGTGCACAAGCAGAGTGCTAAGTATAATATGTATAATTTTATTTGTGTTGTCTTTGTGTTTTTATTTAATTTTAAATATAATATCTACGCGAATATAGATTATATATGTAGTTATTTTATATATTATTAATTATACAATGTTTGTATTAGGAATAATATGTTGTAATAGGAATAGTATGCTGCAATAATATACAATATATATACTTAAATTCTCATCATAGATATTATTTAGTAAATAAGTTAAAGTATTACGGACTCCGACTGTGAAATGTTATAACAATTGAGCTTGCGCCATTTTTCATATAAACATTTTGTTTGGTTTTCAGAATTTTCTTTTTCTAAAATCACAATATTCAAAATTTCTTTTACTTGACAATATACGAAAATGTCAACACGGTCAAAGCAGTTCTTGATGCCTGAAAATTTTATAATATGTAAATCTTACAATTTTTCTGCCGCGCCGCAAATCGTCGGACTTTATTATTTAGAATATAAAGTAATATATTTATTATTTATAGAATAATATATACATATTTTTTTTACTCCTTGTTTACTAGTATGAAAAATACACAAGTCATAAACATATTTACTCTTTCCTTGTTTACTAATATGAAAATACGCAAGCCATAAACATATTTACTCCTTCCTTGTTTATTAGTATGAAAAATACGCAAGCAAACTTATATAAACTTATATATATATAAACTTAAAAGTATAACGTCCCACCGAAAGTCAAATCGGATTCTCACCCACTACAAGAAGTCTGGACGGTTCGGATGAGAGCGCGTCCTGGCGGGTGAAGCCACTGGAGGTGACCTGACACTCCCAGAAGCCGTCGTCGAAAGTTAGATTGGCCTGTCTTATTATAAGGGAGCAATCACCGCTGCCGCGGTTGTTCGCCCACTCGTACTTTTTCGGCTCTATAGCCACCGGCCTTCGGTCCTTCTGCCAGATGCACTGGCCGCTCTTGTTTTGCACGATGCAGTTCAGTTTCACGTCATGATCGGACAGCACTTCCTGGTAGGGCTGCGGTTTTTCGAGAAATCGTTGCTCGCCGAAGACGTAGGCGCGAAAAACGCAGGCCACGAGAAGGAGCACCGGCAAACGGAACGAGCGAACGGACGTCATCTTTGCGGGACTAGGAAACTCGCGAGTGACCTCGATCAAGGGTATCTTCGTTGACTGTCAGGCGTAAGATTCGTCCGAGAGTGGCCGCCTTTCGAAGGTGTTAATCGCGCCGATCGAGAGACGCACGGATTTGGAGAACGCTCAGGGATTTACGGCGTGAGCAGACTGACAATCTCCGACGGCTTACAAATCGGGGCATGTCAAGATGCACGAGGTCGAATATTTCTGGGGATTAGATTCGAATGTTTGTGGGGATTAGATTCGAGTGATTGTGGGAATTCTGTAGGGGGAACGTGCGGACTCTTGAGGCTCCGGTGATTTCCCATCGGTTTGTGTCCTTCGGAGAAAATAAATTGCGCGAGCGGCAACACGTGAATGGACACGTGCGCGATGGCGAAGACCGAGCACAATTCGCGAGGCGCGATATAGATCCGTAAACACACCCGCGCTATACATTCGCCAAGTCATAGATCCGGCTCGCAGATAAACGCACCATTCTCTGCCGCGGATTTCGCCATCGACGATCGATCGGGGCAAATCACTCGTAATCACGGAACGTTCACTCGCGAGTCTGCCGTTCGGAAATCCGTTGAAGCGGCGCGAGCACGCCCGAGGCTCGCGTTTTATTACCGCGCCTAATAGCGCGAAAGTCCGCGGGGCGATCGAAATGATCCCGAGTGCTTTCACCAGAACTATCGCCTCGCCTCGCTACGTCCGCGCGGCGTAAACAATGTATTAGCGGAAAGAATACGAATCTTTTATAAAACACTTCTTTAACGTTTTCGTTTAATAAACCGGCACGATTTTTTTTTTCAATGATTAAGAACTTTGTTGCCGATTCGCACTGCGTCGCACAACATCGCCCGACGATTGATTTTCGCGCGGTTCACAAAATGTATAATCTCTTTGTTAGATATGATTTACATTAATTTAAGTTGTCTTTGCTTCGACAAAGTCCGCGAGTTTCTGTCACTGACGTAGCCGACGGCGATCATAGCCACGTGAAAGCGCGCACGGTCTACTCGGTGGCGGTAAACACCGACTGAATGAGCCGCCTTCGAGTTTGAAGGGTCGAAATATATCCACGCAAACCGATGCAGCGCTCTCGTTGGTCCGCTCGGCGAACTACCACCCACTCCCGAGTCCTTTTTCTCTGTAGTTCGCTTGTTATTATTTAATGTTCTCCATCAATCGTCTTCTGAGAAATTTCTGTCACTCATGAACAACGTTTAACCTGATTTATCAATAAACTATCTGAATTGTCGAATGATTGTTTCCAAAATTACGCGAAAGTTTTCAACTTAGAAATATTTTTCATTCTCTCTCTCTTTCTCTCGCTTCTTTGATCCGTCAATTTTTTCGTCTTACTAGTGTTATATATATTTTAAGCTTCTTTTTCATTTTTTCTTCATTTTTAATGCATATTACTTTGCGTTTTATTGTTAATTTTGTTTACATATTTCTACTGTTGTTTTGTAGTATATTTCTTCACGGAAAGAATGATTTTGTTGAAAGGTCTAAAAATTTTGCTAAAAACAGATTTGAAAATAATTTTTTGTTGAATCATCAAAATAATTTGTTGGAATGTTAAAACTAATAAGTATTGCTATAAAACGTTTTTGAAATTCTAGCAATTATTCTGACTTTCGCACAAAATTATTTTGATAATTGAACAAAAATTATTTTTAGATCTGGATTCAGCAAAATTGTTCTTTCCGTGTTTGTGCTCTATCGTTAATTAAATTTTCTTATTCGCGTTTTATGTTTTTTACTTTTTTTGTTATTTTTCGATTTTTAGTTTGTTCTTAGAGGACTCGCCCTAGAAAATAATAAACGCTAAATCAATCAATCAACCAATCTCTCTCTCTCGTTTTCTCTCTTTCATGAAGTAAATTCATGTAAAAAATATTAAATATTTTTCCTAATCGAATAAAAATACAGTACAATTGACGTAAATATTAAATAAATTTTTTACTGTCGCGGTCGTAAAAGATCATGGGATACAACTGCAATTCTTGCGCTATTGTACCACGTGACACAAGCGGCGGCGCAAGTTTGTACGCAACGGGAGAAAGTTGCGGAGACAATGCGGCTGTATTATAAAAATCCGTTCTTGGCCGCAAATATCTCGTGGCTGTCGATCGCTTCGCTGAAAGAAGGAATTCGAACCGAAAGGGGGCTCATGTCCGAGAAGTAGCGCGACGCCGACGATGGAGTACGCGGCGCGGAAAGAAAGTGCGCGGCGGTAAATAGAGTGAGCGTTCAGGACGCGGAACGCGCTGCAAGATAATGCGAAATTAACCCGTTAAACATTATTTTTTTTTTTACTCGGTAGTAATTTATGCATTTCGCATTAAGACCGACTAACGTAAAAATAAGACCGTTACGTCAAAAAGCCTGACGATTATTCAGAGTCAACTTGTTAAAGACCGTGTTACGTCCGGTGAACTTCACGATTTCTTCGTTTTGTGAACACGTAATAGAATAAACTCTTAGAGTAAAACAAATATTAATGATCATCGATTGGTGAATAAACAGGGAATCGATGACATTTCTGTCATTAATTATCTCAGCAAATTTCTGATCAAACGTGAGACACCTCCTTAACTTGATTTCGAAAACAGTTGAATCATCATCTTTATTCGAACGTGGTAATCCGCGGGAATAACTTGATTCCGAAACGAAACCTAAAAAATTTTTATATATTGTTGTTTAAAAGATTAAATTATAAAATGATAGTTAAAAAATTTTAATTAATTAGAATTCAAATCAAAAACTCAAATTTTATAGAGGGAAATTGATGATTATAAGCACTATTCAAACAGATTTGCGACAGAATCAATACAACCTCCGGTTGGAAGCAGTCGGTCATAAAAAAGTATACTCATTATCAGTTTTCAACCGCTAGATTTTATCATTTTCTAGCCGCTAAGCCTTAAGATGGACTGAGGATTTCTCACGTTCGATTGATAGAGGTAAATCACCAAGGAATAAGAAATACAAACGAACAAAGGTGATTTTTGGGGAATTAAGTTGCTCCTGTAGGATCAATCAAAATCAAAGATGATCAATTAAATAAAATCGTAATTGAAAGGATATGTCTCATCAATACTAAGGTAAAAAATCTAAAAATAGGTGAATCCTCTAAAATGGTTGGTCAATGAACAAAAATGATTGTAAGATGGCGGAGTGATCTCGAATCAAATATTCTAATCAAATTCATTTTTTTTCGAATTGCCACATCCCATATCCTGAATATAAACCGCGAGATCACGGAACTCAAAAACACAGTCTAAGTAGTCTAACACAAACTCCTGCAATCGGCATTTTGTGCACCTGTACACCGCTAATTTAGCAAAGTTAGAGCCAGTGCGCGATTAAAATCAAAGTTTGAGACTCACGATTTCACCAAAAGCCAATCTTGGGTACACACTATCGAGCAATTCGAGACCCGAACAGCCACCAATAACCAATAAGTCTTAAAATTAATTTTCTTCACGTTCGATCCTTTGCGACAAATTTTTAAATTTAATCTACTGGGCAGTGAACAACTGAGCGTCCACGACATCGGGAATCCTCACTCAAATTAGGCGGGCCCGACAAACAGTCCGGAGAACAGCGCGGATTTTACTCGACGAAGCCTTCGCGGAGTGGCGCAACGCCCTGCGAGACGCGGAACACGCGGGATTAATTCCCGCAAACCAAAATCTTTTTCCTCAATCTTCCCTTGAACAGGAAGCACCACACCCCGAGGAATGTCCTCCACCTCCCTCTCTTTCGTCTTCTGTTTTAACGCAGAGGATATTCCTCGACACTCCTCCCCCCTCCTTCGCATCCGAATTCCCCGCACGATGACCGCCCTTCTCCTGCATCTTCCCTTTACGATTTCCAAGACATAAAAATATCCCAGACTTAGAAAATCCTTCGTCCCTCACGTTCTCCCTTTATGAATCAGATGTAGAAATATCAAATCCTCAGTCCTCTGCGTCCTCTTTTTTTCTCTTTTAGAAATAGCCATGCATTCTGTACGAGTAATGAGGAATTGTAAAAGTAAGATTGTCCGAGCCGTAAGTTAACAATCGATTATAATAGCGTACGTATTGAATTACGCCTTCTATGAGTTCTATGTACATACAAGTAGCCTAATTGCTAGCTTTTGCGAGCGTGAGTGTGAAATAATAACACAGTAAAAGTAAAATGAAAATCATGTGTGATGTTATTTAGTGCATATACTGACATTCCCTGACCACCATATGGTCACGATAGTTGTTAATGAGTTCAGCCTGTCGCGAAAAAATTTATGTGGGCAGTGAAAAAATATATCGTGTCGTACATAAACGCAGGGGGCCAAATTTGTGGCGGTTTATAATTGGCGGTCGCGAGGCTACGGGCGTTATATGCACCTGCAATAAATTTTTTTAACGCGATAGAGCTCGCCGTGTATGTACGTTCTACGAGTAGTGTACTTCTCGACTCGGTTCCACATCGCGCGTCATAGCGACCGGACTGGAAACGGAAGACGGACCCCGAACGCGCGCGGGCTCACGCGTGCGTATCCAACCCTGTATCCTCTCCGGGCGCTATCCTTATTATTCGAGCGTGTTATCGGACTGCCACCGCGTGGTCATGCGCCCGCGTTTCGTGTGAGGCTTACGCTTTGTTCGATCACGCGTTATTACGCTTTTCGCGCAAATGACTCCCTCGCTTTTACCTTTGAACCCGTGGGGGCGATTGCCGGAAGGGTTTGGAGTGGACAAGCAAATAATTTGAAAGTTGAAGAGAAGTGCTAAACACTGAAGCACGCTGATAAACATAGTTTAGCCTTAATTTTTAATTTTATTCTTAACGTATCTAGTCATCTATCAACTGTAGATCTATAAAAAAAATTCAAACTTTTAAGAATCCAAATTTTACGAATCAGATGGAAAATGATTCTATAATATGATTGTCTGCCCTTGTCTAACGTTATCCCTTTCGTAAGCATATTCGAGTGCAGGAAAAGATCACAGTGTCCTCTGCCATAACATCGAGAAACTAACTTCACTTTCCTTCATTTTATTATTTAAGGTGGTTTTATGAGTTTTATCGCTCAACGCCAACTCGATAGTGTAACGTTGTCACATAAACGTCACACAATCGTATATGTACAGTCTATGCTAAATGTTTTTATTGAATTATTAGTCATGTAGAAAGACTAACTTTTGACTGGGACTCGCTAATGATAAAACCACCTTAATGTGCAAATTCTATTATTTTTATGTTTTAGATTTTTTTCTAGATGATTATGATTTAATTAATATACCCATTTATTTTTTATGTTATTCGTATGGAAATATTATTTCAATTGTTTTATATTACCTTCAGATAACAACATATCATTAATCAATATTTCTTATATATCGACAGACGGTATTCAACATATTATCATGGACCGAGTCATTGGCTTGATGTTTCCATCAAATTACGATCTTTTGTATTAATTTTCATTATAATTTTTTAAATATTTCATTCTTTTGCCATAAAAAATTATTTTTAAATAAAATTTTCAAATATTTAGAAAAATAAAAAATATTTTATTGCGTATATTCTTCGGAATTTAATTTCTCTGTAAAAAATTTCAACAGTATATAAATGTCGGTACGAGTGTATAAGTGGCTTAGACTTTTCAGATGATGACATTTCCTTTTAAAGGCGCAAAGTAGCTTGTGTTCCTGCGGACGAGTCCGGTATAATAGACAAAAGGATTACACTGGAAAGTGACGTTTTTGTGAGTTCTATATCGTTGTAATAAATACAAAATGTATTTCGTTTTATCGACATAGTTAAGGAAAAAGGAATGAAATATGATGGTATCGACTTAGAAATAAGTGCGCACATAGCATGACAAAACGCCAAAAATATTTCAGGATGAGAATTTTATTTATAATTCCATATGCCGTGTATTTTGCGCGTGTACATTTCGATATAAAATAACACCGTTCAACAATAACACGTTCGTGTTTATAATGGTGATAAATGGAAGATGAGCAACAATTGGAATAAGAGCTGCGTTCTTTCGCGACGTTGAAAATTCAACCTGGTGCAGGGACGGAAAAGCTGCGTTTCGATTACCGGTCAACGAGTCGCGAGCTTCCGTTCTGCAGCCGCACAAAGAACTAATACAGAAAGTTCGCGCATCCGACTAATTGGCGGCTGCAATCTCCCGTTCGCGATATAAACACGCGATGAATATTCGCATTGAATTTATAAACGACCCCGGTTATTCCCGCGCGGCAATCAATTCGCGGTAATTATACGAGGCGCGCGCGCGCGTTACAGAGCGCTGCGCGTTACCGCGTGTCCACTCTCCCCCACCCCTCCCTTTTCGAGCTTTTGAACTTTCGCGTCCGACGCGCGTATCACGCTCGTCGTGCGTTATGCAGATTATCGTTAAAAACGTTTAAACGCGTTAACGCCGATCCTCCTCCCCCGCCTCTCCGCGGCGATCCCGACTATACTCCGGCATGCGGCAACGCGCGATCGTTTATCGCATCATTCTCGCGACGGCGAAACTTTACACGCCCGCCAGTTTTTTATCCCGTCAGATTGAACCGTGGTAGCAGTGTTTTTCAATTCAACCCGACCGTTGTCCCTCCCCTTCCCCTCTCTGTCTCCTCCCCTTCTTCATCCCTCTTCCCACCCTGCGCCCTCCTCGCCGCTCCGTTGCGCGCGAGGTGATTACGAAATTACACGAATGCGTGCATCGCATTTCGATTAAAACGAAAACGCAGTTCCTCCCCGGGAAAATCCCAACGAGCGTCCGACGTTTACGTCGGACGATAATAAACGCCGTCCGCGAAAGCGCCGGCGATCGATATTCTTGTGGCGATAAATATGTGTCGCGCGCCGGCCCGCGTGTCTTCGCGCATACTTGCCGTATTTATTACCCTCCCCCTTCCTCCAATCGCGCTAAATCGTGATGTACTATACGCGTAGCGCGAATGAGAAACGACGACGAGCCGAGTGACGAAAAAGCGGCGCGGTGAAAATTACGCGTCGCCTCATATATCTCACTGCCCAGAGAAAGAGAGAGAGAGAGAGAGAGAGAGAGAGAGAGAGAGAGAAAACGTTGATACCCGATGGAAGCGCGATCGTGCTTTAATAAAAAGGATATTTGGCGCTCTCGTCCGATTCCGAACGCAGTATGCATCATTAATCGCGCGTTTTCTCGCGCAGTTGTAGATTTTTTTTTATTCCGGGGAGTTTTATGTTAATTTCGCCCGTAGTGAAAAAGTTAGGAGACTTAATAACAAAGTTATGTAATATTCCTGGGGTATTACGTATTCAAGGGGGTAACAAATCGATAGGAAAAAAATTCCTTAAAAAAATTTTTAATGGACTTCATGTTGGTTAATGGAGTTTTAATACAAGGTTTCGATTACCTTGAGATGCTTAACGTCGAAAAGTTAGCGGGCTGCGATCAATGCCAATCATCGAATCAAGTTTTTATTAAAACTCTTTGATCTTTCAGCACCAGTTACACACCGGATTGTAATATCAACAGCGAAATAAATTACATCAGTTTTCTCTTACGTTATATTTTACGTTAAAATATATGAAATTCTTCGTACATTCCACCATGCGTCCCTCTGACAGAAGCATCAGGATCCGGCATACTGGCGCACGTATAAATAAGGTCAATGGTCTCTATACGTTTATAAAGATCGTTATCCACGCATCGGCATTATAGCTGATAATGATCCCGATATTTACTGCGACAACTTAGGATCATTCGCGATATCTTGCGGCAATTCTCTCGCGGTGAAATTGGCGAGATGGTAGAAGAGGGAGGGGAAGATATCGAGTCCCTCCTCATTGTCACCGACGCGAGATCTCGGATTTCGCGTACTTATCCTCGGACACGACCGGCGAAAACTTTCCAAGATAAACTCGGGTTCCTC
>NW_012028691.1:408833-438962 GCF_000956235.1 Wasmannia auropunctata | reverse complement strand
CCCCTCCGAAAACGTTTCCGGGCTTTTCCCGCAGATTCGGCGTGCGTACGCCGAAAACGCGATTTCGTAATCTCGCGGAAAGTATACAGTCCCGGTACGCTCTCCTTACTCCGCTCCGACTCTTCTTTCTCCTAACGTCGTTCGAGATACCGAGATATAGATACGAATTGGAGCTAGGATTGGGTCAGGGTAGGAGAAAATACGGGATAGTTGGGGGCGCGGTCGCGGAAGGATTTGGTATATATCGTGGATTCAGGGAGTAACCGCCGGAGGCGTTCAACCAATTAGCTAACTCCGCGGCACTTCGCCCTCGAAACCGCTAACGAAGAACCTAAGCGAACGAAGAAAACCCGGGGCGGGTAGGGGGGCAAAATCCACCTACCCCTACAGGGACGCACCGCTTGCTTGCGGTGTGGATTCGCTCGGGGGTATTTCTCGGTGTTTCTGCTCAATCCTCCGAGGACGTATGGTACATATAAATTATGCTTAAGCCTGTGGCGTATCGGGATTTCGCATTTTAAACGAAAACTTCTTACGTTTCTCCCGGTGTACGTTAAGCGAGAAAGAGGGAGGGAGATAGAAACTTGTTTAATTTCAAAAGTACAACTATGATTCGCCGACGATATACTCCTGTTTCCTAAAATTATCGTTAAAGTCATTTTCGTTGCGCTGGAGCAATGTATGATACGCATAAACCAAATGCAAGAATTAGCGTAATAAGGTCATTCTCAAATTTTTATTTTTACATCATTTTATCGCAAATAATGTTTACTTTGCAATGTAATGTTTACTATTGTGCGATTATTATTTTACATTCTGTCGCTTCTATATTATTTTCAATTATTGCCCGGTAGAAATAACTCCGTAACTACGTTAAGGAACTTTCAGGAGGGAGTTTTTCTGAGACTTTTTGTACGCGCGCTAGATTATCTAGTATTTGCACGGTTCTTCCACCCTATTTTCCAAAATCCCATACGTTTCATCAAATTATCTCCTCTCGCACAGGGATATCTTTTAATTTACTTCCACGAACCGTGGCTACCGTGGGAATGACCTAGCAAACAGTCATTTCAATTCCGAAGTGTAACAGTATGTGAGATTGTGCGAGAGGCAATAAATTCTTCGTAAATCTACAAGAGATCACTTTCGAATTCCTTCTTATTGACCCTTACGTTCCCTATTAAGATAGCTAATTGAATGAAAACGCGAAATGTACAAATCATATCATATCTAATATTAAATCATATTATATTATAATATAAATTGTATTGTATTTATGTAATATGTTTGGAAAGATATAGGCACTTTTTCAGATTAGCCTCCAAAGCTCCTTTTAATTTTGATCAAGAATCAATAATTATTACAAGTCAAATGTGTTCTAACCCACGATCTCGAATTGAAAATTATTAATTAACGTTTGTGTATGAAATATATTATCCGTTCCTACTTTACGGTCTGTTTCGTTTTTTTTTCTCAGTGAAATCTTCTTTCTGAAAGGACTGGGAATTGCAGTACCGAGATCGCGAAGTTTTCATCCTGACTGCTATTTAGTGCATCTCAAAAAGTGCCCGAGGCCATAAGAACGGCAGTAGCCACACCGACGGAAGTGATGGAAGCGAAGGAAGGAAGAGCAAGTATTGGAAATAAAAATATAAGAGACATAGAATCGTGCCACATTCATGGGCATGTTTCTAGTTCTGATGGACGTTCACATCCCTTACTTTTCTCCTTCTCTTTCTAATCTCTTAACTGATCTTAATAAACAGATTTATACTGTGCAAAAAGTGTGTAAAAAATGTAATATAAAGACAAGTAGTATATACAGGATCTGACTGAATAATACAAACGGGCACGACGTGATTCCTCATTCCTGAAAAAAATATAAAGTAAATTTTTTTTATTTTCGGTTTATTGTTAGCTCTCGAGAAAATCGAGTTTGAAAATCCGCTGCGTACGCATGCTGTTACAGCTAAGGTATGATTCATCGAGTGACGTATAATGCGTATCGTGTTTATAAACAATGTCTACACGGCATTTTTGCTATTGAGTACTGAGCAAGGAAAAACAAAAAGGAAATGTTTAAAGAACAAACTTTTATTTTATCAATTACGAAATTGAACGGTGCAAAAGGTCCATATTCTAAAAGATTTCGTTCCACTCTTTGAATTGTTCTTCGATCGAGAACATGCCGATTAGGATATCGCTCTCTGCAATAGCGAACAATAGCAGATAAATTACTATTGTAGGCTCCCAAAGCTCGGACTATGATTACACACTTCCCGTGTAACTCATTGCCGTAATATTTGAACGAAAACTGATTGTTCGGCATAGTAGAGCTTGAGCTAGAGTTGAAAATCCACGCATGCTGTTACAGCTAATTATCGATCGACAAATCGTACCCGTAGCTGTAATAATAAGCATACGCAGTGGATTTTTAAATTCGATTTTCTCGAAAGTTAAGCCGAAAATAAAAAATTTTATTCTATATTGTTTTCTTATTTTTTCATAAGGAATCACGTTAGGTCTGCTTGTACATATTATTCGACCGAACCTTGTATGAATAATACATAGAGAGCAATGCGCAAAACAGAATGATACCTATCTTCTTTTCGACGGAAGTATGATAACGAGAGAGCGTGGGTCTAGCATCATTGTATAATAAGAATAATGAGCGTCTATCCACCGGCGAGGTGGCATCGTAATTATGATATAACGGTTGTCAGTCGTTTTAAAAAGAAGAAAAAAAAAGAATAATAATAATAGAGGACACAGTTCAAGTTGAGGCCTCGGTGGCTGTCGCCTGGTTTACGCCGGACAAACTGACGGCATTGAAGGGAAAATTAATCGAAGGGATTTTAATACAAAATAAAACAGCCGGGAAGGCTTCTTGTTCTGGAATTTCTATCTCATAACTTTTTGATGCCTCCGCGATCTCTTTACAGGAGAGGGCAAGACGGGAGTCAAGAGTAAAAGCGTTGTTTTATCGAAAGATAAAAGTTTCTTTTTTTCTTCGTGTACTCGCGTGAAATTGCCGTTTGCTACGTCCACCGCTCGGGCTGGCTTGACTTTTATCAAGCAGAAGGACTTTAATATCGTTTAAGTACGTTTGGATTATAAGTGAGGAAACGACAACGCGGCTGCTTCCCCTTTGACCCAAACACATTAAATTCTCATTACGCGATTTTGCAATTATATTATCGTAAAAAAAATAGTTAAAGAATCGTTTGAGAATAGGATAGAAGATTAAAATAGTGGGGAATATTTTAAGAATATATTTTTAAAGAAAGAAATGTAATAAATCGGAGAATCGATCCGCGCTAATCAGTGCCTCTCAAAGAAATTGTATCACATCAGTACGATTCCGCGTGTAAAACCGACTTGATTCTATTAAAACTGTTGCTTAAAAATGTAGAGAAAGATCCCATATCTCCTTATTATCCTATTAAAGGGCAAAAAGCGTACATTCGTATGGCGCACATAATCCGCTATTCATGTCACGTTCAATTTCTTGTTTATCGATTCGAAGCGAATTAGCTTCGAGAACGCCGCAGTCTACCGCGGAGATTTATCGTTATTTCGAGTCTCGTAGACTTTTCTTCGCGACAAGCATCGGAAACCGAACCGATACTCGCACGTTGCTTCCTCTCCCCCGCGCTTTTTCTCTCTCTCTCTCTCTCTCTCACTCTTCTCCCTCCCTCTCTCCCCGAGCTCCTCGTCTGCTCCTCTTCTCGACGTGACGGCGTAACTTTGCATAGTTCGATATGAGCCACCCACACGTCATCCGTATGTACAAACCCTTCTAGTCGAATCTTGCGATCGAGATAAGGCGTACGAACACGGAACACGGAGCACGAAGCACGGGGCTCGTCGGCATCTCGCGTCGCGAGATAAGCTACGAGGCGAATACGAAAGTCTCCTCTTGCAAATTTATAGGGAACACTGTCACTCGCACTCTGCACTCCCCGGCACGGTTACCTACCGATAGTCGTCATTTTTGATATTATAGAAAGATCCTCTCTTAACACTTTTCGGGGCTCTTTCGCTTCCCGCCAAATACGTAAGACTGAAGAACCTGCGCGTGATTCTTTATCCAATATGAAAATTTATACTTATACCATTGATTTAAGTACATTTGATCTGACTGGTATTCTGAAAGGACTGATACTTTAGCAAATTCAATTAAAAGTTTTAACTATTTTTTGAAAATTTATAGCCGTCATACGTTTTTAGATTTGGACAAGATTGCAATGGGTAAATCTCTCATTTCTATCTGCTGTTTCCATTATTTCCATCGATTTTCTAACATGGATTTTAGATTTCAATAAATAATAATTAATGTAATCCTGTGCATTTATTAAGTGGGTATTAATTTAAATTATTAACTTAATAAAAGTTTAAAAGGTTTTTTTTGAGGTAACATTATTGTATTTCTATAACAAATGAATTAAAATATATTTTTTATTAAAATATATACTATTATATGGTGTGATTATTGTGAAACGAACTCTGACATTTCAAAACATTAACTGTAAAATAATTAAATATTTATAAATACTTACTAATATTTATAGAAACTTTTATTACTTTTGTGTACGATAAAATAAAAAAATTCAAAATTCTCATATAATATTTGTATATTAATATACAAGGTCCGGCTGAATAATATGTATCTCAGTATCAGTGCAAGCTCAGATGCAGGCTAGGTATTTCTGTTCCCGTGTACAAGCGGGCGAGCCGTGAACAATGGCAGATAAATTACTATTATAGGCTCTCAAAGCTCGGACTTGGATTACACACTCCCCGTGTAACTCATTATTGTCGTGATATTTGAACGAAAACTGATTGTTCGGTATAATAAAGCGTTGTCTAGTACGATACACGTTACTTACGAGAATACGAGAGTAAGAGGTATGATTTGTCGCTCAACTTAGCTGTAACAGCGTACGCATGCAGCAGATTTTCAAACTCAATTTTCTCAAAAGCTAAGCCAAAAATAAAAAAATTTATTCTATATTTTTTTCTTATTTTTTCGTAAGGAAACACGTCGTGCCTGTTTGTACATATTCGGCCGAACCTGTATAAGAGATATTTATATATAACAAATTAATTGAAAATATATAAATGTACGGGAGTATATGTCGCTACTGAATATTGATTTCAATTAAATCATCCGAGAATAGCTTTGCACGTTAGTCGCACTGTGAAATATCTTGATATCCGTTTTTCTTTATTGTGCTACAGTCCACAATTATGCATGAAATCATGTGCAATATATGAATATTAAATATAAACTGGCTGCGCGGGCGAGAGATCTTTACTTTTGGCCGGTTGAGTTTTTTACCAGGTGACCGACGTGTCAATATCGGTGTCCGCATACACGCGCGAAGCTTTCCATACATGTCACCACGGTGGTACACGTACACGCTCGTCTTTTGAATACAGCGATAACAACTACACGAAGGAAATTGAACGTCACGGCGGAGTGAAACGCCGCTAGAAAGAAAAGCCGATTGACCCGATTCGACGTCGTACTGTCGACGATTAAAAATGAAATATCGTGTGGCGATATCGTATAGAAAAATGTCCGAGGCGGAAATACGACATCGTCGGATGTGTCTGATTTTGTGCCCTACGTAAAAATCACCGTTGCGAGGTGAACCGATAATTATGCAACCCTGGTATTCACCTCGGCCCCGCCAGTGAAATATATACGTACATTTTTCACACTTCTTGAATCCCGCTCGCATATATCTCACCGAAAAGATCGTTTAGAAGAAAAATTGTATTTTGCAATCTCTAATGTGTCATTTTAACTTTGAGCTTACTTTGGTAGCGATTGCACGATTTCTAAATATTGTAGAAAATTGTATGATAACTTGACGTAGACTTTTATGAATATCGCTAACGATTGTCTTCTTTACCAATTAATGATTAATAACACTAAACGTGAATACGTCGCAATACAGAAGAACGCTAACAAAGATACATAAATTTTTCGAGAATGGAAATCACCGATCATACCGCGGTTTATTATCTTCGTATAAACAACAATTGTTATAAATTCGCCCGAGCCCTCTACGATGGGGTGACAGATTCGCATACTTGGCACCTCCCAGAGACTGTCGAGAGGAAAGGAAATGCAGCTCACACATTGTCGTTTATTTCGCGTCGCGCATACGGTTGGTTTGCAATGTATAAAAAAGCCCTTTAGCCTCTCTGCAGTCGAATTTGGTTTCAGTTGCAGCACCAACACGTATATACATACGCACCCATACGCACGCAACGCACACGCAACGCGCGCGGCCCGCGTTTATGTACATACGAGGCCGCGTATCGCCATCGAATACGATGTTCGCATGCACTCTCTACCGATCCACCACTTTCTGCTCCCTCCTACGCAACGTCGAGAGATAGAATTTCGATTTGCTGCGCACACATGTATATAACCGTGAGAAAAAGCGCACGAATTGTGCCACTGGACCAATAGTCCGTTTTCGATGGCTCGTATTCCTCTCCCCCCGTAGCGTCCCGAGGCATCCCCACCGCCTATCTTCCTCTTTTTTTTTCCTATACGTATCATCGCCGGACTGCCGCATTGTGCTTCGTGTCGTTACGCATCGGATCGAAATTTATCAATCATAGATAAACGCTGATAGATATAACAAACATTTTTCGCGAATATCCGACCACATCGTGATTTAAAGAAGACGCATGAGCGTCATGGTAGCAAAATCAACAAAAAAGAGAGAAAAAGGGAGGGAGGGAAAGAGAGAGAGAGAGAGAGAGAGAGAGAGAGAGAAAGAGAGAGAATTTTTGTTGCAGTCAAAAATATAATACCAGCGATGGCATTTAATTTAGAAAGTGGACGATACAAGTGAATTCTTTACCGAAAACGCGAATCGTTCGGATATATTACATAAAACGCGTCGGCAAATAAACGCTTATTCGACGAGCGAGAGAGAAACGACAGAATTTCTATCATTATAAAAATTCAATTATATCAATGGTGATTGCCCTCTCGTTCTCGCGATGCACGCTGAAAATAAATCTTTCTGTTTCGACACCATTTGGCCTCGTGTATTGCGCCTCGCGAATTAGCCAGATTAATTAATTCGGATTCGTTGTCGGAACGTACGTAATCCTTTTGGGAAACATAATGCGCATTGAGATTCGATGCAAAATTGTGTATCAGTGATTTGCGAATAATTGCTTCCCTCTGTGATTTCCCCACGTGCTTTCATTTACAAGGGAAGTTTTATTTCTAATTAGTACGTGTCGAAATCTTGATCATTATTGAAAATCACCGTACATGACATTGTTAAATGGACTGAATAGCAATTTAATGTGTATAGTGTAATTTGTAAGAATTAATGCATGTATAATGCACTTGTTCTCTGCATAATTATGCTGTAATTACATGAAATATATAATATAAATTAATTTGTGAAATTAAATAACCAAATTTTTAGTCAAAAAATTTACATTATTAGTTTTTTTATAACGTATTTTATTTAACAATAAATCAATGTAACATTATCGTGTAAAAACTGTTCTATTTTGCATTGAATACAATGTAGTTGTATACAAATACATATATGTATGTATTTATATACATAGGTATATATATATATATATATATATATATATATGTATATGCATTGAATATATACACCGCGTGCGCATAATACATGTTGAATATTTTTTATTTCGTGTTTCTTTTTTAATTTATAAGTGTTATTTTCTCGTTTCACATATCACAAAAGAAAATAAATTAGCAAACAATTTGTTTGTATATTTTAATAGTCGACGCCTTTTCCCCCCATTTTCAATCATATAGAACGATCGTTGTTTCGAAATGCGGCGGCGTAAATTATCACGGATTTAAAGCAATTAATTATCGCGCGTTGAATTGCGTAAACGTGTAAATTAGAGATCCGCGACTAATTGTATGCGCCCGCGCTATTATAAAGTGGTTTACGTATTCTGCGACTTTTTCGTTGCTGTCACAAACGTCCATTCTTGTCCTTTTAACGACGTAATATTTCATTATAATGCTACTTGTGTCTGAACCCGCGCGTAACGACATCACGGGATTTTACTAGTAACGAGCTTATCGTAACTTAATTCGTCGTAAGCGTATTAAATCACGAGATTATTAACGGATTTATTTATCCCAAGATATTTATCGGATGCCTCGGAAAGACGATGGAAAGTTTCGGCACGCGCCGGGCATTTTCCGCATGCTCTGCGTAGACGAACATCTTTGAATTTTTGCGTCTACGGCTGATTTTTCCTAAAATTCATACAATAAATAGCAATTAAGATATCTTATTTTTGTAGAGAAACTCGATAGAGTTATCCTTCAATCGAAATAATCTAATCAGTAGAAAAAGGATAAGGAAAAGTTATCCTTTTTCTACTAATTTAATGATTTCGAAAATTGCTCAGCGTATTTCTTTTTTAGATTTAATTGTCTATTTTTTAATATTGTTTACGCGTTAAGTAATAAATTATGCTAATATCTTTCACAGTCTCCGGTTGTGTAAAAGTAAAACGATATGCTCTTGAAAATTACATCACGTCCCTTGCTGCTGTCGCAGCGTATCCGGCTGATTGCGTCTAAATGACACATACGTGTTTTCTGGGACAGTCGCGTGTAATGTTTTGGAGTGGATACAATTATACGTGCGTGTGCGACGTTTGTATATATAGATGACTATTTTAATTAATTCCCAGGCAGTAGCGGAACATAAGTTACTTTGCGGTAACGCGAGAACACAAATCCAAGTGTTCCGTGGATGCGCATGATATTAATACATTTTGGATAATGTTTCAATTTATTCCGCGTCTACCTGTTATATTTCACGATTGATTTTGCTCACACTCTATTATTTTCGCATCCGAAAATTCGTGAAATATTAAAGCCGCGATTACATGCGCGTGTAAACGAACAAAAGAAGAAGGGGAAAAAAGATAAAATAAGTATTTTGAATGTAAAAATGTATTTGATTTTACAAAATATACGATTTATAACATCGTACACAATTAGTATATCGCTTAAAAAATTCGAAATTTTTAGAAACAGGAGATCAAGATTAACCCTAAGTATACACACTGTTTTTTTTGACGACGTCGTATACACTGGAGTCCCGGGGACCCAATCCATATTTATTGTAACTCTAATAAAAATGGACATATTTCAATTAATTTTTTTTCAATCGATAGAGAATCGACCAAGGAACAAGTCCATAATGTTTAAAAGTCGATAGAATTAAGGAGCTCCAAGATATACGGGCTCAAAGAAAAAGGAAAGTTCAAAAACGCGAAAAAATTTCGATTTAGCATCTTTTTTCAAAAAATCATATCTCTTTTGTTTATAGACCGATTAGAAAAATCCTTGAAAATTCTGAAAGAGCATACTTGAAATACTAGCAAAAAAATTTGGCGATCCGATATTTTAATTTTTTAACAAAACTGCAAGCAGTCCCGGGGACCCCACACACACTTCAACTGTTCACTGCTCGGTTGTTGAGCGACAATTGCCGCGCGTCAATACGTCTTCCTATTGAGGAGATCCCAAACTTTTTTTACAATATCCCAAACCCTTTTCTTTCCAATTTTAGAAATGCCAAACCGAGAAAGTTTCGCTGGGATTCCAGTGTGTATCTCTAGGGTTAAGATAGCGCTTGGTTGTCGAGTAATAAAATAAAGTTCTCTAACTAAGTCGTTCAATCAATGTGCGTTTGTATGTCATTTTTTAAAAGTATTTTTCGAACATCTTATCCTGTGTATATACTATATGATTTAAAAAGAAGTCGATAATTTTAGGATTATCTAATATTCATGTTTTGATAAACGTATTTTTTCTGATTTATTTTATAATTTATACAATATTTAGCCTTTTGTTCCTTTTTGCTATAAAATTTCAACATTGTCCTACATTATTCTTTAACAACAATGCTGCGCTGTGAACATTATTGTTTCTCATTTTATGTTAATAATTTGACTAATAATTTATACTATTCGTTATTTTAATTTTAATTTTATTATTTTCTGATTTCTATTTTACGCCGTCTGAAAGTATACAAGTATATACTTTCAATTCTTTAATAATTGCATTTTGCACGATAGTATATATTATTTACTCACATAAGATGAGACTGATCGTTACGTGTATACGTGATAAACGTCGTTTATCAAATTTGCAGAACACCCCATAGTTGAAACAATTTAAAACGGCTCAATGCCAGGTAAGCCGACATATGTTGTTAAATCAGATTAGATTGATATCGAGTTGAGGATGGATCAGCACTGTTATGCATCGATTATCAGATACAGATTTTTCTGACGTGTAAAATAATCAGTGGAAATACGCGGAATATATGGTCGACACGACATGGATGTTAGCCGTGGGCCATATCCTGGGAGTGGCAGGGTGTGTGTTGCATCCGCTCTTTGTTTCTATTTAAAATTTCCTTAAATATATATGTATACATATATATATATATATATATATGATGATATATATCTTAATTCTTTATTAAAAGGTAAAAATATTTAATTATTTTTCGAGAAATGTAAATATAAAATTTTCTAAGTTATTAATTTTCTTCGAAAAAGATAAAAAGAGATTTTAATATAACAAAAATGTACTATATACATATCAAAAAAATTTTGAGGAATTTGAGGCAAACGAAATTGGCACTCGTATATGTTCTGGGGTGTAAAAATCATCTCGCGCAGCGCGTCGACCATTCGATGCGAGGTGTAAAATTACATGAAATGGAAGTATGAATTATGCATCACTATTACATATAGCGACGAGAGGTGTTCGATGGGACGTTAGATATTTTGGAAAAGATTGCGTTATTTGTTGTGGCGTAATACATTGTAAAGATCTCTTTATTATACATTACAATGACAACTGTACACAGGCTTGTATTCCGCTGTGACACACGGTCCACAGCCTCATATTATTGGTTGAAATATACATACCATCGGCGCCTTTCTATACATACCAATATGGTACGCTCGAACGAATATTCGTCTAGCGTTACGTCACCGCGCCTTTTTTTTAGGCGCAGGTCCATTATATTCGCGTGAAACCGCATCACGAAATTTTCGCGGTTTCTATCCACCATTTTCCGTATATGCAAATGAATTTGGATACGTGTGCGATGACCGCTACGAGATCGGCGGAACATTTGTGGAGGGCACGCTCAAATAGAGGTGGTGTCGGTGCGGACCACAATTCACTAATTGTTTTTCAAATTCGCGACAATCGGCGCTCCGCGCCTGCAATCGGCAATTTGTTATCGCGCGTATATGCCAACAATTCTTTATTTGCTATTTTAACAGCTTAGTTTCATAATCATTTTCTTGAAGTGTATATTATATACATATATATTACATAGACAATCAGTCTGTAAGACGGCGGTGTTCGTCCATTTTGGCCGTCACGCAATTATTCGATTGAAAGGGATACAAACAAGGAGGTCAGTGCTGACGCGAAATGTGTATCTCGTAGCCTTCCGCAACACGTCAAATCGCCGACAAATCGGGCATAATTTCCACATGGGCCGACATGCTAATTAGAAAGGGCATTTTGCTATGCCCCTGGCGATTCTCGCGGATATTCTGCTGAACGCGGCTAAGCTAAATTATCCTTCGTCAGTTAGCTAGCTACATCCACACGTACGATCGCGCCACAATAGCTAATTTATAACATAATGCCTCGATATATGTACGTATTAGCAATGTACCATTTTGTTTGCATTAATCTTCATTTCGGCACTATTCCTCGCGCCCCTTAATTATGTCTTACGATCTCTCAAACGTGCCCATGTAAAGTCATAGATTTAATCTTCCTAATCGTTCCTCAGGAACGATTGCTTCCATTAGAATATATAGAGATATATCCATTAGAATAATTCCATTAGAATATATATAGAATTAGACATGCATAAAGTGACAGGAATCGCGAAGACAAATTTTTTGCTTTGCAGTGCACTGTAAATTTATGCATATGTTCGTATTCGTACGCTTGTTTGCAGCTGTGATGATTTTTTTTTTTTTAAATAAAACAAGTATGTAACCGAGAAATGTTACAATATAAATTGCTTATATCTTCAAAGAGCTTTGAAGTATTCTGATCTTTTTAGTCCGGGAAATATTTCATCGCTATCTAATAATAATTATACCGATTGCGAGGTCGTCGCGCTTTGAGAGAAAGGATTACATCGAGCACACAAGCGCATTTGGATCAAACGCAAATTGATGATAGATCTCTCGCACGTTTCCCACTCTTTTTCATGTGAGATTAATCATCTACAAAGAGCCCGGTGCTTATTAAACCGGATTCGTCCAAATAGAGCGGATCAAAATAATAAAAAAAAAAAAAAAAAAAAACGAGGACACATGGAAATATTTGTATTTGTACAATCCGCCACGCCTTTCACGGAAAACGGTAAATCTCATCGATTCAGGCAATGATGCAGCGTTTTGAAGCAGAATATAAATTCGTAGAAATATTTAAATCCGCTTTCTGATCAAAATTGCGTTTTGCCAGCATCGCGCCTATGATATCGTTTTCACAGCGTTTCTCTAGGCTTAACGAATACCGTTTGTACGGTCTTTTCCATTTTATCGGCATCCAGCGCAAATATCCCGCTTTGAGGCCTAAAATGGCTCTAATAATTCAGCACTGTGAATAATGTTTTATTTTTTAGTCACTTCAAAAAGATAAAGATAATCTTAATGATGGTTCCAAGAAAAATTTATCTCAATTCAAATAGCTGAAATAAATGAATGGTTGCTCGAAAAATACACGTATGTGTACGAGATATTAATATATTTAACTGTAATTATCTAGAATTAAAATTTTGTTAAAAATTAATTAATTAAATTTAAATTAATTAAATTCAAATTCAATAATAATTATTATCATTATGTTAGTCAGAGTATTAAGAGCTCATAATATTAAATTCTTGCCGTTTACATTTTATACAAGTTTTGCCGTGTGTGTTTCTCCATGAGCGAAGAAGAATTTTCAATAAGTGAATTTCGCGGGATATGATTTTCAGAAGAATATTATTATATTATGTATATAATCGGATAATAACACATACACGCGCGCACACATAATGTTATCTACATATGTATATAACATTGCGCTACCGTCTCTCTTCTCAACTCTGCGTTCTTTGCAGATGCATTATGAATCGGAAATCACATTAGAATATTCTACACATACATATGAGTGCATTAAAGGCACACATGGTGATATAGATTTTTTTAGCATACTATAATATCCGCGAGCCGGTTCGATTTATCCGTTGATCGTGACGAGCACCGCGCGTTGCACATCCCCTGACGATCCCGCATAAGTAATTGATTGTCGCAAATGACTTTTGCGGAAGTTTGTAATTTTATTACGTATTTCGTATTTTTCATTAATCCTTCATGACTGCCTAAAAATAAAGAGGCAGGACGGGGAGGGAGGGAGAGAAGGAAAATACCTTCTACAGCTCCCTTTCAAATGCAATTCTGCGATAACCGAACTGCTAATGCCATGCTTTTAACCGGACAGATATCGGAGCCCGCGGTCCCACAGCGAATTATCTAGTTGACTCGAGATAACGAAAGATTGACCATGATCGGACACCTCTTTTTTTTTTTCTTATTCTCGAATTTTCCCGATAGAGGGTAACGAGTGGGGGCGGAGGGGTGAGGGAGGGCACGTCTACCAGTCACGAAAGGGACAAGTTCGAACTCTCAATCGCCGTTGAAAGTTGTGTGTAACCCGACGTTGGGACGAGAGCTGCACGGAGATTGGCTTTACAAGCTGTTCTAATGAGATAAGTTCGCCCATCGTGCCTTACTTTTAATATCTCTTCCACTTCCTCCACCCGCCTTTCCTGGGCGCGCAGCGCGGCGCGCGGCCCTTAACGAGCGAAATATTGTCTGACGTCGCTTCCGGCAATTTTACTCGTCACCAGCCTCGGATCTTGCCTGAGCGAGAATCGATTGCCCCGATCGGGGGCGCAATGCCCTCGCGGGTCCCCCCGATACCGGCGCCCATCGCTTTTTTTCTCGCCACGTGAAATTTTTGCGAGCCGACGTACCCGGGGACGGTCAATACATTAGCGGCTTGAGTTTGCCATCAGCAACACCTGTACGGGACATTAAAGGGCCGAAGCCACGGCGACGACCTTCCCGCCTCCTCCCCACTGCGCTCGTCTTGAATTAATTACATTCATAGTAGATTATTCGGCGTACGTCGACTCGCGATTACGGCGGTGAAAAGTCGGGGAAAGCAATAACTTGCGCGTATTATGACACCGACATATATACATATGTACATATATATATGGCTACATATCTATAATATACTCGTACTTCTTATTATATCTTTATATATTCTATATATTTTATATAATGTATGCTAACTGTTAGAAGTTGAGAGAGTGTCTTAAAATTAAGAAATAAATTATGATAAAAAAGAATGTTATATATATTTTTCTTCGTTTTTTTTACAGCATAATAATTTAATTGAAATTCTTAAATAATATAGCCCAATAAAAGTTATTGTCTCATAAAAGAGATGAATAGCCGTTTTTCGTATAAAAAATATGAGTTTTGCAGCTTTTAATTAATTACGAGGTAACAAACGAAATGCAGAGGTCGCCGATTTGACGAATATCGATTGATGTTATGAATCAGTTTTGACCAATATTTGTTTGCAAGCGTGCTTTCTCTCTCTCCCCTACATCTCTCTTTTTTTATGGTGTGTTAAGAGCATTTACTAGATTGAAAAACCGCTTGCGCAAAGAGAATACATTCATATGAAACAATACACTGTGGTTTCTATCAATATTTCGCATATAGTATAAAAAAACACTGAAACTCGTACATTATATGCGAAATATGTATAAGAACAATTCGGGAAAATATAGGAAGTATAACAAATAATGCACTTTATTTGCTTGCAACAAATCGATTATTTATTTGCAAAGGTTATGTAAATCTTGAAAAATCTCACGTTAATCGTGAAAGTGGCTTCAATAAAGATTTAAAAATTAGTATCTAAAGAAAAACAGATTTTGGGATAATCGCAAACTTAACAGAGTAGTCTCACAAAATTAAAAATTAGAGGACGTAAAAAACATAAGAAGATGTTAAAAAATCGTGCAATTAATACACTTCCTATTTTTTCATTTTTCAAGTAGACCTTAGCTCAATTGCTTCACTAATATAATCACGAAGTAATCGCACGTTCTGGTCGCGCGGTGTGTCAAGAAAGAAAAAGAAGGGAAGAAAAACTATGCAGTGGCTTTGGGCAGAATAGGAAAGAGTTAACGACTTATGGAATGTTCGATAATTATCCCGCTGCCGAGGTAGCGAAGGTGAATTGTACCTGGGATATTTTGTGCAAGCTTGCACCACGTGTCGCAAAATATCAGCTTAAAAGCATGCGTTTATTTTTTGATAAATTACCCCGTTAATCGGCTCTAGTGGAGGTTGGCGGCCCCGGTGCCCCCAGGAGGGATGAAATCTGCTTCGCAGCCCTCCGCCGTCCCTACCGCTATCGGCTCTGGTTCACTCCCCGTCCTCGCTTACCGTCCCTCATTTATTCAGTGTCTTTTTCTATCCGTATAGGTATATGTATACGATATTTCGTAAATAGAGGAGTTTCTCATGCAGTTCTGGGGAATTCTTTTTTTTTATGCCGGGCATTGCCACGCACTGTCGGGTCTCCGCGACCTGTGAAGTATTAGGGAACTAAGTTATTGCCGGTACAGTGAATATAGTGCCACTAGATAACCGAATTTAAAAGCAATCCTACCAACTCGCGTCTCTTTCCGGTCCCTTCTTTCTCCCGCCGCGGCGTTCCATTAACGGCTTATCGCGTCCGCGATTCCAAACGATTCGATACTCATTTAACCGTATCTATTGATGAATCTCGTAGAATAATTAATCTGTCAATAAATCTCGCGCATCTGACAAAACGCAATTCGATCTATTTCGATTCCGCGGGAACGAAAACACCGGATTTACATATAAGTAGTTTATAATAATAATAATAACGCGATATGTAAAATTTTACATGTAAGCGCATGTGCTGTTCGCATCGTATACCAATTTGAATATCGAATACATTTTGACAACTTTGTAATAAGATATTTAAATTTCTTTATTAGATAGAATATCTTTCGATATCAATTGGTATTTATTAATCAGTAATTTCTGCATTTCTTTTACTACTGTTGTAATTAATTGAAAATGATAAAACTGATTAACATTTTTTTTTACAAAAAGTTACCTACCTCTTAGTTGTCTAATATATGCATGTAATTACAATCAAGAGATTAAAAGCTTTAATAACGCAAAGAGCACATAAAAAGAATCTATTAAAATTTAAAAAAATTTTTTTAGTACATTTTAGTATTATTTCATTTTAATTTACGTTTCTAATAATTATGCGCAGTCAAGCTATTGTATAATAATACTGTAGTTAATATAAATCAGAAATATATTTAAATATACATTTGAATAATTATACATTTATACATTAGTATTTACGATTGGATCTCTCATCAAAGGAGTTTGACGCGTTCAAAAATCGTTTTCCTCTTTTTATTGCGATATGCAATCAATTCAAGTTTAGTCCGTAACGATTCGCGTACCTGCCTTAAAATATACGTATCGCATATTACATTTAGCAACAATATTTAACAACAGCATACAAATGCAAAATCTATTCGAGCTGTACATAAAATTTGGCGGAATATTCAATATGCTTACATTCGGTACTCTCAATATAAATGAAGTACTATTAATTAATTGCTCAGCGAGAAAAATGGCATTCTACAAATTTTATCCCTGTAATTCGCTCGTTTTCGACGAGCGTTACATTCCTCGCGTATGTTATCGGACAATATTAATCATCGCATGAAATCGAACCACTCGATATTTAATCGACTTCCGGACCTGGATATGAAATATGTTTGAAAATGATTGGAAATGAGTCTGCTCGTGGCAGCTGCTTCGCATCGCCGCTGCGTTTTAGTCTGTTTCGTTCGTACAGTCAAAAACAATGTCGTGCGCAAAGTATGCGCTTTACAGTTGGCTTTATAATACGTCACAAACAATACAGCTGAAGGGTGAATGACAGAGCAATAGAAGAGACTCTAGTAATAATTTCAGGATAATTGATCCAGAGGTCGTGTCAAAGCAACAATCCGTAATATTTGTTCTCTATTTGTTCATTACACACGCATCGGTATCAGAAATAAATGATCTGTAGAAAAGAAAGAAAAATTGAATTTTTTTTTCTAAAATAATTTTCTCCCAAAGTTTCAAGTAGCTCATGGTCGAAACAAATAAGATAAACGCTTGAGATATTACCTTTAGGATCAGATGATACTTCAAACGCGAATCAGTTTCATGAAATTGCGAATGAAGGGGCTCTCAATAGTCTCTCTCTCCCGGAGAGATTTGGCGGTTTTTTTCCGCTCCTCTTTGCCGCTTGTAATTGCGTAATAGTCACGTACAAATTATGCGTGCATAAAATCGTCCGATCCAATTGTCGGCAACGTGGTCGCGATTGACGGTAAGGGGGGCGAATTGGATTATTTTTGTTAATATTCAGCATATACACACCGAACCGACGGCGCAAATACGTATGGCCGCCGGGCCGTGCACGCGCTTCATTTCCTCGCTGGGAAATTGCGTTTCGAAAATCCATTTTCAATCTTCGTACGCGGACTCTTTCTAACGGGCGTAGGCCATACGCGTCCCGCGTATGCACGTACGCATGTGCCGCGACGTTTTATTCACGTAACGCGCAAGTACCTATATCGGGCGAATTTCTATTTCGTCTCGTACTTAACTACGTGTCTCGCTTCAAGATAGCGAGCGATGAACAAATCCGCACGGTTATATCGCCGCGTTGTTCCTTTCCGCCGGGTGTGTTACATTTTCTGGAACTCACGCGAGATGCGTGATTCTTGGCAATGCCTGCCTAAAGATAATCGAATTGGAAATCAGACCCCCATTATTACATTACTATATCATACTGTTATATATTTTTCTCGTATTTGAATTTATAGCGCTCTGACTGCCAGCTTGTTTTGGGTAACTTGTTGAATTAATTTAAAGGAAACATCGTTCACATAATATGCCGCATGGTAAGAGAAAACTTCAGCATTAGAAATTATTATAAAATGCAGCGCGATCATTTTTTTTTTGTTTGTGGCACGATAATAAAAATAATTATAATGATGAGAAGCGATAATGTTGTGAATCTTATTACACGCGTATATGGGACTGGTCGAGGAAAATGCGAATGAATGGAGCACAACATTTCGCGTTAGCTCGGTGCTCGAAAAGTGAGGCAGGCAAGACATTCTTGTTATTTGATGGCGCGGCAAGCGTAAGCACTACAGCACGCTTGGAGAGCAAGCCTCTTCGTCCGAACTTTGAGGCCCCTCCACAAGTCGGTTCACAAATTGGACTCGCAGTTGGTTAAAGTATAATTGGCATTCGTTTCTGATAACGAAGCGCCGACGCCGACCGTCTGTCCGGACCATGCGGGTGTAGACCTCCGATTTCAGCGCGTTTTCGCGTTTGTGCCTCTCTCGTGTGGCATGACTAGACCGAGGAAGAAAGGCAGGAAATGTTTTCTCCCCTAATGATGACGCGGTAATAATCCGGATGCCGATAATTAAAAAGGAGTAGTACCGAGTTATATAATGCAAATATATGTGTTGCAAAAAAGCAATTATCGAAAGGTTTTAATTCTTAGGTTTATAAAAATGACAGATAAGACGAAGAAAAAATATCATTTGAGAAGTTAATGAATTGAAAGTTTCAATCGTTTCTTAAAATTCACAGGACTGAATAACAATAACTGTTAGCAGAGAAGTTTTACGGCGCGTGCTTTATTAGCACTAGCTTTTTTGTGTTGAAAACAGAAATATTTCGGATATTGAAAACGGATATTTTTATTCGCCCGAGGTAAAAACGTCGTGCGTGAATACGCATACAAGAAAATACATTTTCTCTATTATTGTACATTTCTTGATTTAGTCCAAAGACTAAAGCAATAAATAACACCGTTTATGTTTTCATTGTTTTCATTGTTGTTAATCCTCACGTATGCGTGTACCTTGTGTTTATATCAACCTGTCCATGCCATCGATCATTTTGAGTAAAACGCGAATGGGACAACGGAGAAACTAGGGCGGAACGGACTGCATCGCTACTTCCAAAAAAAAAAAAAAAATCTGCGTCTCTCTAACCAAAATGTACAAACTCTGGCGGGTTTCTCCGTGATCGTCTTCCGAAGACATTCTCCATCTCTGAAGAAAAATGAGATAGGCCTTTGGCCACGCAAAGATCGATAGGTCTTCATGTCTGGAGAGATCGTCCCAAGAGTGAGACACGACCGCGTAATCCCGCATACGTATCCGTGTAACGTCGTCGTGCTTCCGCGTCGTCGTTGCGCGACGTTACGAAAGTTCGCGGAAAGAAGAGGAAGTCGAACGGGGCGCGCGTACGGGGACCAGGGTGTATATATCGTGTGGCGTGTGCAAGGCGTGTTCTTGTCGGGAGCCATCTCGATGGGGATCGGGGCCACGCTGCGCCTGACTGTTTCATATTTAAAGTATATTTTCGTCGATGGCACATTTATTGACGTGGACGCGGATACGCCTCTTAGCGCGGCCATCGACAATATATTCCCGGTATCGGGAAGGGAAGCATCATTTCCGGTGGCTTCTCCGATGAAGAACCCTGCCAGTCAGAGCAAGCCCGCCCCTCCTCCCCTTTGCTTCGGCTTACAGCTTACTTACGGCTTGCTTCATGCCTCTCTACACCTGGCTGAATGTGTATAGGCATCGAATACCGACAGGCAGCGCTCTCGCCGTCTCTCTTATATTGCTCCTTTTCCTCGCTACCGCCTCTTTTCCCTCTCTCTCTTTCCCTCACCCAAACCTTCCTTTCCTTCTTCCTCTTCCCCGCACAACGTCCGCCGCTGCCTCCTCGTCTTCGAAATCTTCTGCCAGTTCCTATGAAAGTTGCGACCTGATCGATCGAATCGCTTCTCTCCTCCCGCTCGTTCGCTCTCGCTTATGTTCTCCCCCGTTCGCTCTTTCTTCCACTCTCTCGCTTTCTTTTTACAACTGTCCAAGATTTTCTCCATTCCTATCTCGCGCTCTCATCCGTTCGATGAGTTGCAATGCCATAACAACCGTTTCGTTGGTCTATCCCGAGATTTGGGTTACGATTCAATTACAAGTTGGGAGAAGATGAAAAAGATGGTGTCTTCGAAATAGACAGGCTTCACTAAATATTCGAACGTCGGCGTGTCAGCTCGGATTTTACGCGGCCACGGCGTCCGAAATATCTTCGAAATATTTCTTGCGCGGGTAGATTTATTCGGAGAATGTGTAGGATGTTACATCTATAGAATTAATTTGAAAGTCAATAATTTGCAAAGTTACACCGATTTTCTTCTACATAACTTCGGTTTGATGTCCAAATTTAAAGCTTTGTATCGTTTTTACAATTTACATTGTATCGTAATCGTTTTTTTTTTCAAGATTTACTTTAAACATTTGTCGAAAATGGATTTTAAAGATTGTGGATGTCCCTTGAAGCTCCTCTGCTTTCGATAATTTTATTGTCAAAATTATTGTACAATTATTATACTGTCTGTTTCGCTCTTATTATATATTAAATATATTACATCAGAACCATTTGCGACTAACGAGATGGCCGGGAGGCCTATGGTTTCTGCGTAAACGTATGTCGGCCGATATGTGTACGCATGTATATACATATATGTTACATGTGTCTATAAATACGGCATACTGTACACATGTACACCATTATACACGCCGCCGGGAGCCGAGAGCTTTGCGTGGCAAGACTTTGACCGCGCAATCCGCGGGCGGAATACTAACTCACCTAATACAATCAATTATTTGCCGCGGAGAACATCCTCTCCTTCTGCTTTACTTCCAGACTCCGTAGTGGTCTACCCTCCTCCCCTTCCAACTCCCACGTCCCTATCTCGATCTCTTTTCCAATCTCTATATCCTCAGCCGGCACCCGGGCTCCCGCGTGTGTGAATACCGACACACGCGCGACCTTTACCTATTAGACGGGCAACACTCGCGCGATCCTCGCCGTCGGTGTTCTACTTAGCATCTATATGTACATTAATGGACGCCCATACACGTGTAACGCGCGGTATATACCTCTCGAATTCTAAATCTTTTCTCTCTCCATACACAGACATAAACTGGGAAACGGAAGGTGGATCTTCCTCTCTCTTCTCCTTTTCCCCCGTCCCCCTCCGCCCTCCCCCCTCCCCCGTCGTGCTACCTTTTCTTTTCGAAGAGTTTGATATTAGTTTGGGATCGGCGGCGGTCGGTGTTGGTGCTGTCGGCGGTGCTTGTGGTTGTGATCGTTCGACTGCGGCTAGGGAGGAGAGCATAAGAGGTGGCAGCTGCCGAACAGGGTAGCCACCCTTGTCCGTGGGGTGAGCTACCTCATTGTTTCAGCGTAATTGTCGGACAAAAGCAAACTTGTTTCATTCAACGCTTTCATCAGGAGCGGTCCTCCCCGCCGTCTCCGTGTAACTTGGATTCGCGTACCACTCTCCAACACCGCTATTTACATTCTGATAAGATTCACGGAAGAGTGCGATTTATAGGATCGATCGGGACAAGGGGCGGGGAAGAGAGGAGGATTAGCCGGGCGACGCGTACGGAGGCGTTTACGTTTAGATGCGTGACGACGGTGGATTAAATATCGGGATCAATTACCGTGATTGTGCTGTACGAAACGCGAAGCGCGGTTCGACACGGAAACATTAAATACAGAGCCGCATGCAATATGCAATAATTATTCATATTAATTACTTATCTATATTATGTATAAATAACGCGGTAAATACGCGATGTATTTTAAATCCCTCGGATTTGTTGTTGCTTGCTGTAGCGCGCGCGCGTTCTGTAACAATACGTCGCACGTGGTGGTTAAAATTGAAAACCCTTGGACAGGGTATATTAAGTGTGCTGAGCTGAGAGCAATTGTCCTAATTATACCGCCGCGGTTTTCAGCATTTCCGAAAGTTCTTGTTTGGCGATAACGAGAATTTATATATAAATAAAATAATGATTGCCGCGGGCTACGTGCACCAATTTCCTTTTTCAAATATGCCTAATATAACGTATGGTCTCTCTGATATTCCATGCTAAAATATTATAAGAAAGAGAGTAAAAGGGAAGAAAAATAAAAATAAGGAACTCTTCCATCATCCTGAAATCGGGCAATATACCACCAGAAGTTATGATATTAAGCATAACAAACGATCAATCACCATTCTTTTCCGATACGACTTACGTAGATGTAATTAAATTGTCCACTTTGCTATTAGTCTTTTGATATATGCCCGACGAGATACACCAACCCTAGCAATTTATATACATTTCCGTGGTTGTGTATTTCTGTGAGTTAATAAAAATAATATTGATTAGTCGCAAGGTCCGCTACCTATGGGATAATCTTGTAATTTGTTCGACGCCCACACGCGCACGCATGTATATGCATCGGCCAAGCGGCTCGGTTCATTTTAGCTATTGTGTCAAAAGAAGAACGGGATAGGGCCGCGAGGCAAAACGATAAATCAAAACTTCCTTCGTATACGCAAGAATCCCGGGTGGGTGAAGCGGGCGCGCGCGTTTGCGGCACGGGGCACCGGGAACGGAGATTGCGTTCGATGTATTCCACATAATTACTTTCGTCTGCTCGATCTCTCGGATATATCGTCGGTGGCTGCCACGGACTCGCTGCAGCTGTTACTTCTTGTTACGCTTGCGAAACTAGGTACGCGTGTTAAGTTCTGCAGTTGCAGGGAGGTTTTAGAAGGGTTCGCGATGGGGGCGGGGAGAGGAATAGGGTGGATAGGGGGAAGAGGGTGCAGGATGTCGAAGGAGAGGAGCGTGGTTGGCAACGAGGGGGGAGGGGGTGACAGGGGGGGGGGAGGGAGAGTAGGTAAACTGGGAGAGGGCCGAGCGAACGAGCACGTACGTCATTAGGTTTGCACCGTTGAGGAGAAACTGCTTAAATTCCCCCGTCGGTCTCTAGGCATCATACACACTCGCGCACGTACCGTAAACCGGTGGACACCGACGGAAATAAAATGTCGGCGACGAGATAACTAAGCTTTTTTGAAAAGTCCCCCCATGTCCTGAGAGCCGGCTGATCCGTTGTTAAGGACTGCCGGCAGTTCGGTCGATTGAAATGAATTACATCCGTTTCGGGATAACGAGGCAAGTTGCGCGCCGTGCGAAGATGATGAATTTTACTCGATAAAAATATCTACGTAATGCCTACGTAAAGTGTTTCGCTTTTCTGCGCGTTGTTTCTTAATTACTTCACGAGCAATTACACGCGCCGTCGCAAATTTATTTAAAATTGGAATTTTTAAAGTCGGGATTATATTAGATTTGTTAAACGTGAGTTTCATGAAATAAATTAAATTGTTTCTCACGCAATGGAAATAGACAAGTTTTCCGATGTTCAGTGAAACAGCGAACAGTTGGTTTCCAAAGTAAAAAAAAATACAATATATAATCTCTTTATATATGGGATAACTGATATTACGAGAGTTATCGATCTGAAATTGAACAAGAAGCTGCAAAAAAAATTGTGACATTATTAAAGCTTTCGTATAAAGAATATAATTAATATGTAATTTCTTAGCTGCCCCTGCTCCTACTCTCTCCTGGCTCTTTTATTTATTATCGGTCTTCGTCGACGATGTTACCCTTGGGGTTCTTCTACCGAATCGCAGATTCGTAACGCGACATTCCATGACCCGTTTCCGTTCCTTTCGATTTTACGGCAACTTGAACTCTTCCTTCGGTTTCTCTAAGAAATAAAAGTTTAGGGAGCAGACTAAAAAGACGGTTCCTGTTCTCGTGCACTCTCTTGGCGATCCCATGGTCGAAGTGTATCAAAGAGGTCAGGAACGAGAGAAGGTACGCGGAAGCGTTGTAACGCTCGGGGTATGGGGCGAATGAAGAGAAGATATAAGAAAGAGCGTCAACGATTCATGAGAACTGGAATGCCGGTCTTGAGGATATTCCGATCCCTCTGAATCAATTAAGATGAAGACGCGACGTCGATCGATACTTCGGTTGGAAAAGATAAGTCACTAGCTTAACTCCTGTGTGTATGTGTATATATATATATATATATATATATATATATGTGTGTGTGTGTGTGTGTGTACACGTGTACGCATTTATCGCTGAACATGTATATACCCGTAGACATACTACGCTGCGCTGAAGATTCACACCCCAATCAACGGTAGGACGCCTAATATTTACGACCAGAGTCATGACTCCAGTCGTTTCTTCTCGACGAAGTCTCACCGTTCACTCTTCCCTGCCCCTCATCGCTCCCAATGTCTCCGATGCAATCCGCGGCGACCAGGTATTTCGTGATACCGGATGATATTCGCACGGCTCACGTGTCGATCGTACATTCCCAACTCGGCGTGATTACTTGTAATTTTCTTGGGAGGTCGAAAAGCCAGCAGAGTTACGCCGAACGGAACAATCTTCTCGAATATTGGAGCCAAGTTGCTTCCTAAGTCTTGTCGCTTGTCAACGCGACGGCGTGTATCATCAGCATGTAAATAAAGATGCTCCTCAAAGGTATTAATTAAGCGCGCGTCTATGTTACAACATGTCTATGTTTAAATAAATAAAAGTGGTATTTATATTTGGTAACGATAATTATTTGTATCGGCAATTGTAATTCGTTGTAGTTATGAATTATTTACAGTTACCGTGACGACCATTTGCTTTTCAATCTTCTTGTTAAGGATGTAAATTTGGGTGTGTACATTTCTGCGCGCTTATATACGTCACCGTAGATTTTGCGAACGGTTGTTTTTCACATAGGCTATTTGATCCACGTCCAACGAAATTTTGCAACAATTACGGCCACCGCCTTATCTCTACATTGCCTTACTAGTTATTGGACATAACGACATGGGAGCTAACTCGGCTGTTCTAGCCGTCTCCTTTTTTGCCCTCCCTCCGTGGCGCTTCTCTTGAGCTAAGCGTGAACGTGCAGGGTCGGTCCGGCGCACAACTTTCCTGCGATCTTGATTTCATCAACGTGTCTCCTTTTATTGTTGCCAGTTTAACGTGGCCTTAAATATTTTGCCATCTCGGGACGAGCCGCCGGCGCTCGTAACCGGGACAATACATTTGCTCGCGTGCTGGGCCAATCAAGCAGCTATGAAAGATCACGTCCAACCCCAACCCCGCAGTCATCTCTGCAACCTTCGAGCTCCACCGTCGACCATCCCTTACTCGAGACCGTGGGCACTCGCCCTCTCTTTCTCTCTTTGGTATGTAGGATGGATAGGTGGCCCCTGAACGGGGGTAGGTTGGTAACCGTTACGGCTTGCTTATATCCGCAATGCTCCCGTACGCTCGTGTATTTTAGACCCGTTTCACTCTGCTAACGCTAACCCACGGCGGCGGCGGCGGCGGCAACGCCTCTGTCAGCACGTCCTCCAACCGAAGTTCATTTATTTCTGCAAAAATCCGAGCGCGCCGAGTCCTTTCGATCAGCACGATGAACGGCACGACAGATCGATGAGAGTACACGGAATGAAAATGAACGTACGTACAAACATGAAAAATAATCTCTTTCGTATTCATTCTGTTAGCGCTGTATCTTTGAGTTCCAAACTCTCGGGTATTTTATTTTGGAATTCGCTCGAATTACATATCGCAACATGCACACACGCATAGGTATGTTCGAGAATGCTTTGAGAGATGCGTCAGATTAAAGTTTTATGGACCGTGCACGTTATTAACTGATAACAGTTTACGAACGGACAGTCTCACGTTGGTAACTCGATTAGCAGCAGGCTCAAATGTGCCTGGATGCGCATTCAAATGTGGGCCACGCGTGACCACCGGTAAATATCGCCGGACAGCAATAACTAGTCCTAGACCGAGAGTACAGTAATTCTGACGTTTCTTGTCGTCGGGCGGACATAGATTTCGTCGAGTCGGCGAAATCTCAACTTTTCGTCCTTCAAAAATTCGAACGGCGCGGGGACATTCGTGACTCTACTCGATGATATCCGATCCCGCAAATTTCACGGACTCAGCTTTCCTTTAAACGCGACAGACCGTAATTCCTTTAAGGCCTTTACGACGCTAAGGCGAGCTGAGACAAAAATTAAATCATTCTGAGGAGAAACGACGTTATCCTATTCGTTGATAATGAAAATCGGTGGACGATACGAGAGGTATAAATAAAAAAAAAATAAATAAAACTCGACACGAGATACGCGTGGATGGCGGAGGGCAAACGTATTTGAAAGGAAAAACAACGCGGTAGCACAACTCAGAATACATATACAGAGTTTCGGAATAATATCGAAACGTTTTGCAAAGTTGCAAAGGAAAGATCCTGATAATCACTTTAAAACACAGAACGCAAAAGCGGAGAAGTGTGTTTTTATTTCGCATTAGAGAGCTTTGTAAATCCGATCTTATTGGATTCGTTCCTTTGGAATTATATGAAAGCAGTCTCTGCGAGAAGCACACCAGTAGAAGTATTACTTCTACCAGGATAATGGCGTCCTGCCAGATAATCAATGACATTCCAGATAATCAGGAACATATTCATGAATGTCAGAGGTTCATTGGTTTGCCGCTGTAATGTCTGCAACGCCGTCACGGGTCACCGTTAAGCAATTATTGTAAAAGCAATTACTGCGCACTTTCTAAAAGATTAAAATAACATTTACTTCTGCGAAAGTTATTTATTCCATTTATTTCAATTTGCTTCTGCCCTCGTTTCTAGAGTCATCAAAATTCTTCAGTGTAGAATAAAGATTTTTCTCGTCGAAATCGTTCATTTTCCATTTTCAATTACACGCTGCAGGATACTTCGCTACCCTGACGTTAATACTCAGTATGTTACTTGATAAATTATGTTGTCAATTTTGACAATCTCGTCGGGTATCAAGACGGATAAAAAAAAACAGCTTTGAATTTCTACAATAAATAATGGATTAAGCAAATGCCTATGTCAGACATGATTTTACAGCAACGTATTATCAAATCTCATCGGGATCCTCTCTTCCAGCAAGCACGCGGGAATCTTATCATAATACTGTACTCTAAGCACTTACGCATAGCCTAGCTTTACGTCCTAAGTAGCTGCTTTCGTTAGGTTAACGTTACGTAATCTGTATTTGTACCGTGTATGCATGTAGCTGTATTTGCGTACGTCAGGGCCGAAATGAAATAGAGACGGATTTAACACAGTCGACTTCCGAGGTCACCGCGAGATATCTGGCCCAAAATCTCATTCTCGCATTTCAGGACACGGTGTATATTCACGGAGCATATAGTGGCAAAATTTACCGATCTCAAAATGGGAATATGTGTCAAGCTTCGCGGGTCACTCTCCCTTTCCCTGCCTTTCCTCCTCTCCTGGGGGGAGGGGGGGGGAGGAGAGGAAGGAAAAAAAACAAGGACTGTAAAACCCGTAATTTCGTAGAAGGCGTGACATGACTCTAGATTCTAGTATTGATATTGAAGTTGCATTTTGTAGATTCAGGATGTAAACTCCCGTGTGCGAGCGGCAATAAGTTTCGCCGTACATAAGCGTACGACGTGTACACCGGGGGGGATGAGTAGATACACGCACGCGCCCCAACATGAGAATGATGCGAGGGCTCCGTTTGGACGCGCCCTCCCCGCCGAGAGGGGCGAGGAGGGTGAAAAGGGGGTTAGGGAAGGACGGGTGAGGAAGACGACGATTCCGTGCGCCGAGTATGGATGGTAAAGGCTGTGGGGGCCGAGGGGGAAAGGGCTGGTAGTTTGGTATTCCGGTGACGATCTGGGCTGCATTGCATCACGTATGCCGCACCTTGACTACAACATAGGCCACAGGTTTACACGTATATGGAGATATTCGGTAGCGGATCAGCGATACCCCGGATACGCGCTCATCAAGCCATCCCGGCCGCCCGTTAAATTGGAAGACACTTTGAGCGTTGCTTGCTCGCTCGCTTGCTTGCTTGCTTGCTTGCTTGCTTGCTTGCTTTGCGAGCGAGAGAGAGTTGGGCAGGTGGGAGAGGGGGGAGAGGGAGGCGCGCGCGACACGGGCTACTTGGCTTATGGCTGTCGCTTGTGTTCGCCATCGATCCCAATTATAAATTGTATCGCAATTACGTGACAGAGAATAAATTGCCCCCTTTTAGCGTTTTTCAAATAATTAATATGTTTATGTGCGCGAGCAACGTTGGATGAAACGATGATATAAGTCAGTGGAAGTAAAAACTCGATATGTCCCACTTTCCGAATGGAAATGACATTCATTATGGTTTTAATGTGTAAAGAAAATCGGCGCTTTGTACCTCTCTCTACCGTTGAGTATCGACCGTTCGCTAATTCCGGAAAACTGATTGCCAATTACAGCGAAATGGATCGTCGTGCAAATATTAATTATGAATTCATTGATATAATTAAATTATAATTTATTACCAGTGACTGCACGTTAAAAATGGTAGATTATGGTAAGTATACGGACAATATATGTATATAGGGTAATTATTAAACAATCCAACAATAAAAAATTACCCGACTTCAAGAGTAGTGCTCAAAATACAAAATTGTAAAATACTGTGAGGATGTCGATATAATTTTATTATGTCAATTATTTCAAGTCGAAAAGCACAAAATCGACGCACTGCAATTCCTCGTTGGCAATCCCTCGGGAATACATGACGTGATGTAATAGCGAAATTTCTAGCAAAATAATCGCACGAGGATGTCGGCAAGAGAGAAAAGCTTCGAGAAAGGACGTACGTTACGACGAGACCTCGTATCCCCGTTGTTATTTATGTCCCGGGATATCTCGGCGCGTTTTGGTGAAGTTTCTTGCTTATATCGGCCGATCAATCTGACGTGCTCGCAGATTCGGTTTTCCCTCCCGTAAGAAGGAACGAGAGCGCGGGAATACGCGACGCGGAAGGGGCGGTAACGCGGCGATAGGCCCCTGCCGGCTTATATCCGCGTGCGAGAGAGAGAGAGAGAGAGAGAGAGAGAGAAACCCCGTCGAAATGCCGCGAGTGATCCCCGGCTTCTCGTCGCCACGCGGTGCGGCGCGGCGCGCGATCAGATTTTTCTATACATAAATGTGGCAAGCTTCCAATGCCGGACTTGTCCGGCGTACTTAGGGCGTTGGTGCTACCTTTACACCGTGTCCTCTCTGTGTATACGTCTGGTGTGTCCTGTCCAGTGAGCCGCGTGACAGCTAATATCCGACCAGGAAACTAACACCTCGCTGCCGCTCTGCCGTCGGGCCGTCCCTCCCTTTGACTCTCCCTTACGCTACTTCGACTGTTCACCACCTATATATGTATACGTTACCCCCGTTGCCACCTCACTCTCTCACGTGGTTGTTGACCGTCCCGTCGTCATAACGCGTCGTCGGACTAACATTAAAATGATGGAGTTTCTTGTTGTATCGCTTGTTGTCAATTCCGGACAATTCCACCGTTGTCCGCTTGAAAGTGGTAACGATGAGCTGAACGGGATGGGATGACGATGCGCGCGATAAATGCGATATTATGACGCGACATTAATTTCTATATTGGCAGAAGATATACAAACTAAAGAAAAAAAACTTTTTGAGAATTCTGTAAACATTAAGTATAGAATATGATACACTCGTCAAATTAACTTAAGGGGTTAGGCTTTTGAGGCCTTAAAAGATACCTAAGTTTGAGATTTTTCTGTGAGTAAATAGATAAACTTTATTAAAAATTTATTTAGAGGATGTTATTGTATATATATAAGAAAGCAAAGAAAATATTTTTTATTTTTTTAATATTCAAAACGGCGACGCATTGGACTATTTGCGGAATCCTTTTTTTCTGTATCTTCAAATCGGTGTACAAGATTCCAGGCACATGGTTTGATCTTGAATAAAATACAAAAAATTTTCATTATCTACATATTAAAGACTAATAAAGTACGTAGGGGTTTTTTAAAATATTGATTT